>NC_080394.1:54191101-54337637 GCF_028751815.1 Salvia miltiorrhiza | reverse complement strand
ATTTTTTTTTCCATTACTCACACTATAGTAGTTTTTTTTTCTTACTATTATATCGCTTTTAATAAAGTATATGTTATAGCTTTCCGATAAAAACCCCCATCATATTATTCGTTTTTTTATTAAACTTCACTAATTTAATTCAATTAATTAATTCAACTTCATTTCATTGAGTATAGTTATTTCGACTTCATTATTTACACTATTCGCAGCCCCGCCCTAACTAAGGATAGTTAAGTCGAGTGATCTACGACTAGGGATGGGGTTAAAGATAAGGGGAAGAAAGGGGCGTCATTTGGAACCGTAAAACTTACTCAACTAAGAAAACTCGTCATAATTTCTCATTAATACTCATTTAAACAGTCTATGAAAGACAACATAAAGCTTAATTAATATTATTAATCAAGTTATACATCATATGAAACCATTCTCTTAAGACTCGTAGTATGACATAACATACTATAACATCATAACATTTGCAGCGGAAAGTAGCTAGACATATGTATGAAGACATATTCTAGACAGGTTAATATTTATTAACAACCCTGGAGACTCCGCTCATTGCAGCACCATCACACATCAGCTCAACCTGCACATTTTTGAAAACATATGCAGGGCTGAGTACAAAAGCACTCAGTGAACACATGCCAAACTCTCATCTCATCTCTTATAAAGCTATAAATATTGTCATTGCCATTTCATATGCATAATACAAGAATTTTAGAAAGGCCCTGTATTAGCTAAACTCATTTTCATTTCCTCAAAGTTGTCTGCGCAGACTTTTCTCATCAGGTAAGTATCAATCTGTTATAACATCAAGTACTGAGAGGGAGGCCTCCCTCTGCAGCACTGTGATCGGCCAACCCGCTCGATGACTCACGACCACCTCAGTGTACACAATCCTTACTAGTATCTACACTAGCATAGGAAATTCTTCATCTCAAGCAGATAGATAACATACCAAAACATCAAAAATTTGGCAATGCAATAACTTCAATATAACATCCTTCATATAATAATTCCCTTCATTTCATTTCATTTCATTTCATAAAGAACCATTCATCATTTGATCATTTTCATAAAATCGAAACTTAACAATTATATCATGTCATTCATTTCATTTCGTATAAGAGGCCTGCATGCAGGGGATCTCTATATACGTGTTTAAGAAAGCCCACCTCGTTGTGTTCTGTATCAATGAGTAACGTCACTCTCTCCCTCAAGTCGTTACTTCCCAAAAGGACCTTCATCGTTATGAAGAATCAGTGAGAAGTTATTAAAGAAAACTCGATTAATAATCTAATCTCTTTTATGAAACATTAGTATCTCTAATGTTCATCTCTCTTTTGACTATGCTCAAATCCTAATTTCACTAAGAAATTATAATGATTATTTGATGATATATCAAAGTATTCACTAAAAATTTCGGCATGACCTATTCATACATAATGTCAGCCACGAGATTTCAACGCGTGAATCTCACTACGTGAACTCGTCTCTCGACTCAAAACTTAACATCTTGACATCATCTTTAACGCAAACCAACAATTCAAAATCATCAAACTCTTTATCAGTCAAACTATCATTTATACTCGAAACCAATTGTTCGAGTGTCAGATACCAACATTTATGTGCGTTAATCATAACTCTCCACTCACTCCATTTAGACACATAATCGATATCAAACTCAAATAATAAATTATATCTTAACAATTTAACATGCTCATAATTCTCGATTAAATCTCGGACTTTGTAATTAAATACTAAATTCCAACTTTAATTAATTAACATGCTTCTCTAATTTATTTATCTCATTTAAACTAATAATCTAATTCTGTATCTTCTCATACTTGGTCATTTTATATGCATTTCTCATGCAACTCAAAAAGCTCATAACTTACTAATCATGCTCATCTCATAAATACTCAAATAATTCATATAGTCTTACTAACATAGCATTAACTCATATGCACTGCTAGTTCACTTACATGACTTCACATACTCTACATATCTCAACTTAATAAATCATCGAATAATTAGAAAATTTGTATTTAATGGAAATAAATTCCCAAAATTTAAATACAAATATTTTTAATTATCTAAACACATTGGCATGCTCAAATTAACTCAATTAAAATCGAGCATCGCTCGTCTCTGGCCTTATGACTCACGGCCTTCATCAAATTTGAACCTCGGTGTTCAAATTAATCTAAGTAAATTATACGTGCAATATTTAATAAATATAACACATATATAAACTCAAATCATTCAAATAAAAATCAAATATTCACATCCGGGCATCAAACCATTCGGTCCTCATGCTTCTCGTTTCTAACATTTCTCGAAAATTCCCAAATTAATCTAGCATGCTCATGTGATATCGTAGAACACATATACGCAATAATCATCATGCAACGTCCCAAACTTCACGAATTTAAATAATCATACTCTAAAAACTTATACAATTTTCGTGCTTGGAAAAATACGAATTTAATATATACGATCCTAGCATACCCCTAAGCACAAATATCAAGTCAAAACGATCAAACAAAAATCGAAAGACAAGCTAAGTGAAAAACGGGGCTGCCCTCATGGGTTTCATAGCTACGGTTCGTTCCGTTCTTACTCCCTTCATTAAACATGCTCAACATCTACCCAAGAACAACATACTAAAATTTCACGACGATCCGACGTCGTTTCAAAATAAAGTCGAGAATCGACGTTTTTCGACGTCGACGAAAATCGAAAAGAAAACCATCAAAACGTAGGTAGAGATCTTACCTACTTAGATACGTGATCGAAAAGATGATCGGGCTCGTCTCGGTGCTCAAATCGGAGCTCAAAAGCTCCAACTCTCAACAATGTGTTAATGGTGAGTTTGTGTGTTTTAGGTGTTGTGTGTGAGTTAGTGTTTGGCTGAACAACGTGAGTTTAAGAGAAAGGGGTTGGGCGGTTGGGGGTGGTTAGGGTAGGGTAGGTTAGATATTTAGTCGTTAAATATCTCGTTTCGTCTCGTTTTAACGACTAACTACCCATACTCTTCGTTACTCCCCTCTCACGCCCTCTCACTCTACTCACTTCATTACTCGTAATTCTATATAAATATAGAAAACGCAAGCTCGTTCTCGAAATTCTGATAAACGAGCTCGGTTCGTTTATCGAGAAATCCCGATTTACTATTCACTCGTCGTCCAAAAATAAACTTTCATTATTGGACTCGTATCGAAAAACTAAGAATATTTCTCGACGACGTGCACGTAAGATTTTGAAAGTCGACAAAAAGACGAAATAGCCGTATTTTACTATTCATCGTCAAAAAGTCAAAATTTCAAAAACGTCTTAACGGACTCAGATTCACTTCCGAGTTCACCGTTCTCATTCAAATAATTATCTCGAATTATTCAAATACTCAAACTCAAATACGGATATAAAATCCCATCATCTCACATCATCAAAAGAACATCTCAACATCTTTAAAATATAACAACAAAACTTCATATAACTCTCATCTCTTTACAAAGTAAATCAAACAAGGGATCTAAACCCTAATTACTCAAACTCAAGCAATTAAACACGTCATCAAAAGCCCGGGTATTACATACCCTCCCCCTTAAAATAAATTTCGTCCCGAAATTTGTACCTCCTGTAAATGTTTCGGGTACTTCTCTCACATCTTATCCTCAAGCTCTCTTTCCACTTCTTTCTAACTATATCTCCATTGGACCTTTAATGCAATCGACTTATTACTCAATTGCCGAATTTATGATTTAGCATCATCTGAGGTCTCTCTTCATAACTAAGTCTGGTTCTAAGATCATTTCTTCTTAGTAAACCACATGGTTTGGGTCGAAAATATATCCTCTCAATTGTGACACGTGAAACACGTTATGCACATTTCCAAAGCTAGGTGGCAAAGCCAACCTATACGCTATTGGACCTATCTTTTGCAATATCTCGTAAGGACTTATAACTCTGGGTCTAAGCTGTCCTTTAACTCCAAATCTATTCATCCCCTTTGAGGGTGAAACCTTCAAGAAAACTTTGTCTCCTATCTCGAAACTTTGTCTCACATCTTATAGGCAAACTCAATTAGTGGCAACACATTCTCCCGATGTACTCCTCTATCAAGGATAGTAGTTCTTATCATATCTTCTATCGTCTGCTATGCTAAAATTCATCCTTGTACCCAACTCTTTCTGTAACTCATCCAAAAACGTGATGTAATTTTTTTTTTCTCTTTCTGAGGTGATCTACACCGGTACTCAATGCAATCTTATAATCTCACGAACGTACAATTGTGCTAACTTATCTGGTCCATACGCGATTAGGATCGGTATGAAATGTGCAGATTTTGTTAGTCGATCTACAATCACCCAAATTGCTGTATTTCCTCTTTGACTTTCAAATCCATCTCTATGTGATCCCATTTCCACTCGGGAATCTCCAACGGTTTTAACTTCCCATAGGGTCGTTGGTGTAATGCTTTCACTTGCTGACAAGCTAAGCATCGCTCTACAAACGAAGCTATGTCTCGTTTCATTCCGTCCCACAAAAATCTCTTTTTCACAACCTGATACATCTTTGTGCCTCCTGGGTGGGCGGTGTAAGGCGTGTCATGAGTCTCACTCATGATCGTATTCTTAAGTTCATCATCGCGGGGAATGCATATTCTCCCCTCAAATAAGATAGCATTGTCTGATGCTTTGTTTTTTGTAACTCTTGAGATCTCCTGCTCTTATCCTTTCTCGTAACTTGTTCATTGTCTCATCTTTCCTTGTGCTTCAATCACCATTTTCCTCAAACTAGGCATCGTCGCAACAATACTCGCTATCGTCCCTGGTGGTTTTATCATCTCTATCCTCATCTTGTCAAAGTCCTTTATAAGCTCATCCTCTCTCGTGAGAAGACATCCTAACTTTGACGAGACCTTTCGGCTCAATGCATCGGCTACTACATTGGCCTTGCCAGGGTGATAATTAATGTCGCAGTTAACATCCTTTACTAATTCGAGCCATCTCATTTGCCTCATGTTAATATCCTTATGCTCGAAAAAGTATTTCAAAGTTTTGTGGTCCGTGAAAATCTCACATCTAACTCCGTAGAGATGATGTCTCCAAATTTTCAGGGCATGCACAACGGCTGCAAGCTCTAAATCATGCGTTGGATAATTTATCTCGTGGGGTCTAAGTTGTGTGATGCATAGACTATAACTCTTCCTTCTTGCATCAAAACACATCCTAGCCCATTCTTTGACGCATCTGTGTAGATGGTATACTCTTTATCCATTTCCGGGACTAGCAGCACTGGTGCTGTAGTCAATTTCCTTTAAGCTCTTAAAAACTCTCTTCACACTCCTCTTTCCAATTGTACTTAGCTTCTTTTCTAAGTAATTTGTCATCGGTCTTGCTATCGTGGAAAATCCTTCAATAAACCTCTGATAGTATCCTGCTAAGCCTAAAAAGCTGCGAATCTCGTTAGGCGTAGTTGGTGATCTCCACTCATGTACAGCTTGTACCTTGGCGGGTCAACTTTAATTCCTTCGGATGATACAATATGTCCTAGAAAAGTTACTTCGTTCAACCAAAACTCGCACTTGGTGAATTTGGCAAAAAGCTTCTCAACTCTTAGCGTTTCCAACATCGTTCTCAAATGTTTTGGCGCTCCTGCTCATTCTTCGAATAGATGAGAATATCATCTATGAAAACTAGGACAAATTTATCCAGTTATTGATGAAACTCGATTCATGTGATCCATGAAAACTACTGGTGCCTTCGTCAAACCGAATGGCATAACTATGAACTCATAGTGCTCATACCTCATTTGAAAAGCTGTCTTAGGTATATCCTTCTGTCAAAATTTCAACTGGTGGTAATCTGATCTCAAGTCAACTTTCAAGAAAAACTCGCTCCTCGTAATTGATCAAACAAGTCATCTATCCTCGGTAAAGGATATTTGTTCTTGAGTGTCAATTTATTCAGTCTCGATAATCTATGCACATTCTCAACGTGTCATCCTTCTTTTTGACAAAAAGGACTGGTGCTCCCCACGGGGATACACTAGTCTAATAAAACCTAACTCGAGCAATTCTTGTAGCTGAATCTTCAGCTCTTGTAGCTCCTTAGGCGCCATTCTATAGGGTGCCTTCGACACTGTGCTGATCCAGGTTCTAGGTCGATAGTGAACTCCAACTGTCTTGTTGGTGGCAATCCTGGTAAGACCTCGGGAAATACATCTCTATATTCCCTTACCACTACTACATCCTCAAAGTTTTTTTTTCTCCTTCATCATTCAAGTAAACTAGGTAAGCTTGTGCTCCTTTCTTCTTTACCAATTTCGACGCCTGAAGTGCCGAAATGATTGGAACTCTCTTCTTTCTATCAATGCCGTGAAAACATGTCTGTTCCTTCCCAGGTGGTTGGAAAGTTATCTGTCTCTTCTTACAATCAATCGGGCCAAAGTTCTCTGCTAACCATCCATCCTTAGAATAATGTCTACGTTCCACATAGGCATTAAGTGCAAGGTTCTTGCTTTCATCTTTAGTGATCCTAACTCAAGCTCTAAGTTAGAAATCATGTGAGAAACTGTAGTAGCTCTTCCTACAGGAGTGATTACTCTCAACTCGGGACTAGCTTGTTTTGGTTCGAGTTTGAAGGTAACATGCTTCAAACCAATTAAAGAATGCGAGGCTCCTGTATTAAACAGGATTCTAACTGGTGCATCCAATAACTTGCCCATACTACCTTAAAGTCCTGCCTTAAACCGGCACATAAAACTCAGACATCTCTTCATCAGTATCCATCTTCTGATGAGCAACGTGATAGCTCACAGAATTCTCGATTATACTCTACAACCGATTTCTTTCCTTGCATCAAACTTCGATAATCAGCCTCTCGCTGCTTACTGTACTCCTCGGTACATACTTCTCAAGAGTAGTCTTCAATTGTTCTCAAGTGTAGTTACCAGTTGCTCGGTGTTAAAGTCCTCTGACGTGCCTCTCACTAGTCTTATACATCAAAAGAATCTACTAGGATAACTCAAAAGTTGTAAGGGTTCAACCCTAGAACGACATCAAAACAACAATTGTTCAAGAGACTCAAATGAATGACCAGAGGGTAGAATGAAGTAACTACCAGGTCGAACAAAAATGACCTAGAGTAAGAACCCATCTGGCTTTTCAACCGAAAGTTGAAACACATGGGTTTATAAACCCAAAACACGTCTACTGAGATTTGGATCATGCGGACTGGCCAGGTCCAACATAATCACTCCCCAGTCACACGGGATATACTATCCCGAACTTGGAAATTCTGTGTCTTCTAAACCCTCAACATACTATACATAACAAAACTTAAGTTCACACCAGCAAGCTAAAAGCTTAAACTCAGGGTCCTATGTTCTAGACTCTTGTTTCGAAAGTTCAATATTTTTCACTCTCCTCTCATGTTGCGGTGGTGGTGGCGGAGTATTATCCCGCCTATCCTTCACATCACACTCTTGATGACATCTTTGAGGCATTTTGAAATCACAAAAGGAAAACTCAACTCGACCAACGCTCTAAGCATCCTCGAAACTCAAGTTCAATCTAACTCAACTTTAAGGAAACCCTCACGGTCACCTTAACATTCATCTGTAAGGCAATAAGCACTCACGAAATGCTAACAAAAAGACCACTCTGGTCACCTAATATATCCATCAGTAGAATGCCTCTTTTAGAGGACTTACATAAAGGGGTTATTAAACCCTACAAAACCATAGTATCTATCGTAATGTCCCTTCTAAACCGACACCATTAATAGTACTATGTCTCGGTCTGGACCTCCTACGGTAATTGCTACCAGTTAACTCATCTAGTTGCTACTTTAGCACACTAGGAACATCCATCTATTTAACATCAGTAGGGTACTATATTCGCATGCTTATCTATCATCATGTCAAAATCTCAAGTACCAGTATCTCCTAAGTAAGTTATATACATCGCAATGTAATTGCAACTAATCAAAAACGAGGGTGTACCGCTCATACTCTCAAGATCATCCTTAGCTCTAGTCTACATCGACTTCTCTTCTCATCCTCATCAACTCTAGCCCTCCTCGGCTACTTCTCATCCTCATTATCGTTTATCATTTTATCATCTTTGGTAACTGATACTCAAGGATCGACTCGATATCTACTACACTCTTCTAGAGTCCCTGGTAGAAAACAGCATCCGGTCAGTAGATCCGCATAGAAAATCTGGGTATCTGTAACAAATCCCATCTCCTGTGGGTCCAATGCTCAAGACGACATGTCCCATCATATTGAGTGGCTTTCTTCCTTGCTCAATCCTACCACTCGATTGGTAGCACGGGGACTAGGTGCACGATGCCATCCAGTCTAGTAACAACCATAAGGCTTTCATCCTTTCATAGTCTATGAACATGTGTTTGAAAATCTGCTAGGGTATCTCTGTACCACATACTGTACGCCTCGTCCTCGTATCCGATCTTTCCTGAGTTCGATCTCACAACAGTCCACTTTCGTGCAGTGCCAACAGTCCTGGCCAACCTATAAGGAGAACTTAAAGGTGACTCTAGGAACTAACTCTACTTGGCTCCAGCAACAGAAATAAACAAAACATAACTTAGCAAAACTCCTATAAGTAGTACTGTTATCTTAAAACTCAAGCTCAAAACATCTAAATTCTCATCTCGTCCCATCTTTACATAGTAGGTAACCTCCTAAACAATGATATTAGATCCCTTAATCTAAATCATCGTGACTCAGTAAGACAACTCAACAATTCTCTCTCAAAGCCATCTCCAAAGACTATGGCTCATGATACCTCTCAAGTACCATTAAGGTTGCGTGAGCAAAACTCGCGTCACAAAACATCTCAACATATCGTACAATATCTCATTGCAGCATGCTAATAACTCATCATTAATCATGCTATTATACTCAAGCTCATAACTCAAACTCATAACTCAAAAACAAGTACTTAAAGCAATTGCTAATTCTCTCAAGCTTTAGCTCTAAGTTCTCATTTCATCCTTCTACTTAGTAAAAATCTCTCTTAACAATGACATTAGATTCCTTCATCTAAATCATCGTGACTTATCACAACTGCTCAAACAATTCTCATCACAAAACATCTCAAATACATCACATCATAACTCATAATTATGCATCCTCAATCATATAACATCATATGATATAAACGCTCTCATGATTCATCATGTAACATCAACATATGCTCTTACAACATAATAACTCATTATTAATCATGTTGTCATCCTCAAACTCAAACTATGCACCTTCAAAGTGTAACATCATAACTCATCATATAACCTCAACATCATGCTCTTCAAAATTTAACGTCAAATAAACTTTGAAATTTTACATACCTCGTTGAGCCTGGTGTGATGGTGCGCTGAGCTCACGGTTGTTAATAACTATTAGTCTAGTGACTCATTCTAGACTAAACTCAAGACTTCTAATTCAGAGCTTTCCTTCGCTCTGATACCACTCTGTCGCAGCCCGCCCTAACTAAGGATAGTTAAGCGAGTGATCTACGACTAGGGATGGGGTTAAAGAATAAGGGGAATGATCACTAAATTATTAGCAACAAATTACCGCAACTAACACGGTGCAATTGTAGCACAAACTGGTAACCAAGTATCGTATCCACAGGGACTGACACAACGAAACTACTCTAGCTATCTCCTAAACAGACTAAAACAGTAGACAGGCAAACGAAAGTAGAGATTGATTTACTTAAACTAAAACGCAATTAACGATAAATAAAGTATGTAGACGAATTCAAATATGAAAGACAACTGATCCTAGGGCAGTAAATTCATTAACTAAATCTATGCAATAAATCTATTAATCCTATGTACCAGTTTAATCCAGCTATGATGAGAGATCACACAACTATTCACAAGCTTCTCTAACGAACACCTATGAAAGTAGATTAATTTACCCCCCTTCACATTCAAGACTCCAAGGAATAAATTAACTCCCAAGCGTACACAAAGAATAGCTCCCTATAGCTTCACCTATCGCATTCAAGACTCAAGGCTAACACTATATCATGCATTCCTGAATCGGCTGAACAATTATCGCATTCAAGACTCAAACTGAACAGCTAGACATGTAAATTATTGGCCAAATAATTCACAAGAAATTAAGCACCAGGAATCATGAATCATAAACTGGAAGGCACAAAGGTATTAACAAATAAATCACATAAATTCAATCAACTATTTACAAACCCTAGAATCAGCTAAAGGAAATTAGCCAAACATAGCAAAATAAAACTTAAACATAATTAAAAAGAAAGCAATAATAAAAACTGAATTAAATAAAAATTGAATTAAAAACGATTGTAGTGACTTGAATCTTCAATCTTGATCCAAGCCTTGAAAACTGGAAAGCTAAAGTATTCTAAAAGCTAAAAACTGAAATATGAAAGCTGGGCACCCTAAATAGGTCAAAAGAAGACCTATTTATAGTGTCAGGGTAAAACTACAGAGTTTGAGCTCGAAAAGACTTCAAAAAACGAGAAAAAACGCGGAAGAAACGAAACACGCGCCCCGTTCGGCGACCCGTTCGGCGATCGCCGTCTGGGTCGCCGAAAATCAGCCTTTTTACTCTAAGATTCGGCGATCGCCGAATTTTCCACCGGAGGCCAAAATTGAAACAGGGAATTCGGCGACCTGGCCGGCGGTCGCCGTTTGGGTCGCCATTTTGCTTCTTTAAAATGCCAAAATTCGGCGGTCGCCGTTTAGGTCGCCGAATTTTGACTGCTGCGCGCGACGTTTTTGTTTCGGCCATAACTTTCTCGTTCGAACTCCGATTTATGATCTTTTTGCGCTCACGAACTCGAATCGAGACGATCTACAACTTCTATTTCAGCACAGTTCTCCAAATTCGAACTCAATAAACTTGAAAAATCCTTCAAAGTTCGAGTAAGAATCATGTTTCACAAGATAAAGCAATTTAAGCACAAAACAATCATTCAACACTCAATTTCCTATAAAATTAACATCATATGAACATTAAAAACCATGGAAATAGAGTGTTATCAGGGAAGAAAGGGGCGTCATTTGGAACCGTAAAACTTACTCAACATAATAAAACTCGTCATAATTTCTCATTAATACTCATTTAAACAGTCTATGAAAGACAACATAAAGCTTAATTAATATTATTAATCAAGTTATACATCATATGAAACCATTCTCTTAAGACTCGTAGTATGACATAACATACTATAACATCATAACATTTGCAGCGGAAAGTAGCTAGACATATGTATGAAGACATATTCTAGACAGGTTAACTATTTATTAACAACCCTGGAGACTCCGCTCATTGCAGCACCATCATCACA
Source organism: Salvia miltiorrhiza (assembly GCF_028751815.1). Taxonomy (NCBI): domain Eukaryota; kingdom Viridiplantae; phylum Streptophyta; class Magnoliopsida; order Lamiales; family Lamiaceae; genus Salvia; species Salvia miltiorrhiza. The sequence goes on along the minus strand of NC_080394.1, from coordinate 54,326,266 downwards.
TCAGCTCAACCTGCACATTTTTGAAAACATATGCAGGGCTGAGTACAAAAGCACTCAGTGAACACATGCCAAACATCTCATTCATCTCATGCTTATAAAGCTATAAATATTGTCATTGCCATTTCATATGCATAATACAAGAAATTTTAGAAAGGCCCTGTATTAGCTAAACTCATTTTCATTTCCTCAAAGTTGTCTGCGCAGACTTTTCTCATCAGGTAAGTATCATATCTGTTATAACATCAAGTACTGAGAGGGAGGCCTCCCTCTGCAGCACTGTGATCGGCCAACCCGCTCGATGACTCACGACCACCTCAGTGTACACAAATCCTTACTAGTATCTACACTAGCATAGGACCGAATTCTTCATCTCAAGCAGATAGATAACATACCAAAACATCAAAAATTTGGCAATGCAATAACTTCAATATAACATCCTTCATATAATAATTCCCTTCATTTCATTTCATCATTTCATAAAGAACCATTCATCATTTGATCATTTTCATAAAATCGAAACTTAACAATTATATCATGTATTCATTTCATTTCGTATAAGAGGCCTGCATGCAGGGGATCTCTATATACGTGTTTAAGAAAGCCCACCTCGTTGTGTTCTGTATCAATGAGTAACGTCACTCTCTCCCTCAAGTCGTTACTTCCCAAAAGGACCTTCATCGTTATGAAGAATCAGTGAGAAGTTATTAAAGAAAACTCGATTAATAATCTAATCTCTTTATGAAACATTAGTATCTCTAATGTTCATCTCTCTTTGACTATGCTCAAATCCTAATTTCACTAAGAAATTATAATGATTATTTGATGATATATCAAAGTATTCACTAAAAATTTCGGCATGACCTATTCATACATAAGTCAGCCACGAGATTTCAACGCGTGAATCTCACTACGTGAACTCGTCTCTCGACTCAAAACTTAACATCTTGACATCTCTTTAACGCAAAACAACAATTCAAAATCAAAAACTCTTTATCAGTCATCTATCATTTATACTCGAAACCAATTGTTCGAGTGTCAGATACCAACATTTATGTGCGTTAATCATAACTCTCCACTCACTCCATTTAGACACATATCGATATCAAACTCAATAATAAATTATATCTTAACAATTTAACATGCTCATAATTCTCGATTAAATCTCGGACTTTGTAATTAAATACTAAATTCCAACTTTAATTAATTAACATGCTTCTCTAATTTATTTATCTCATTTAAACATAATATATCTAATTCATGTTATCTTCTCATACTTGGTCATTTATATGCATTTCTCATGCAACTCAAAAAGCTCAATACTTACTAATCATGCTCATCTCATAAATACTCAAATAATTCATATAGTCTTACTAACATAGCATTAACTCATATGCACTGCTAGTTCACTTACATGACTTCACATACTCTACATATCTCAACTTAATAAATCATCGAATAATTAGAAAATTTGTATTTAATGGAAATAAATTCCCAAAATTTAAATACAAATATTTTTAATTATCCTAAACACATTGGCATGCTCAAATTACTCAATTAAAATCGAGCATCGCTCGTCTCTGGCCTTATGACTCACGGCCTTCATCAAATTTGAACCTCGGTGTTCAAATTAATTAAGTAAATTATACGTGCAATATTTAATAAATATAACACATATATAAACTCAAATCATTCAAATAAAAATCAAATATTCACATCCGGGCATCAAACCATTCGGTCCTCATGCTTCTCGTTTCTAACATTTCTCAAAATTCCCAAATTAATCTAGCATGCTCATGTGATATCGTAGAACACATATACGAATAATATTCATCATGCAACGTCCCAAACTTCACGAATTTAAATAATCATACTCTAAAAACTTATACAATTTTCGTGCTTGGAAAAATACGAATTTAATATATAACGATCCTAGCATACCCCTAAGCACAAATATCAAGTCAAAACGATCAAACAAAAATCGAAAGACGAGCTAACGGACGAAAACGGGGCTGCCCTCATGGGTTTCATAGCTACGGTTCGTTCCATTCTTACTCTCTTCATTAAAATGCTCAACATCTACCCAAGAACAACATACTAAAATTTCACGACGATCCGACGTCGTTTCAAAATAAAGTCGAGAATCGACGTTTTTTCGACGTCGACGAAAATCGAAAAGAAACCATCAAAACGTAGGTAGAGATGTTACCTACTTAGATACGTGATCGAAAAGATGATCGGGCTCGTCTCTGCACTCAAATCGGAGCTCAAAAGCTCCAACTCTCAACAATGTGTTATGCGTGAGTTTGTGTGTTTTGGTGTTGTGTGTGTGAGTTAGTGTTTGGCTGAAACAACGTGATTTAAGAGAAAAGGGGCTTGGGCGGTTGGGGGTGGTCAAGGGTAGGGTAGGTTAGATATTTAGTCGTTAAATATCTCGTTTCGTCTCGTTTTAACGACTAACTACCCATACTCTTCGTTACTCGCCCTCTCAACTCCTACTCACTTTCATTATACTCGTAATTCTATATAAATATAGAAAACGCAAGCTCGTTCTCGAAATTCTGATAAACGAGCTCGGTTCGTTTATCGAGAAATCCCGATTTACTATTCACTCGTCGTCCAAAAATAAAAACTTTCATTATTGGACTCGTATCGAAAAACTAAGAATATTTCTCGACGACGTGCACGTAAGATTTTGAAAGTCGACAAAAAGACGAAATAGCCGTATTTTACTATTCATCATCAAAAAGTCAAAAATTTCAAAAACGTCTTAACGGACTCAGATTTCACTTCCGAGTTCACTTCTCATTCAAATAATTACCTAAATTATTCAATACTCAAACTCAAATACGGATATAAAATCCCACATCATCTCACATCATCAAAAGAACATCTCAACATCTTTAAAATATAACAACAAAACTTCATATAACTCTTCATCTCTTTACAAAGTAAATCAAACAAGGGATCTAAACCCTAATTACTCAAAATCAAGCAATTAAACACGTCATCAAAAGTCCGGGTATTACAACTATAGTAGTTCATTTGTTTTATTATCAAATCGACTTCAATACTATATTATAATACATTGTCTACAAGTTTTATAACGAATAGTTGAATCAACCTGCTATACATAGTCTTGCAAATGAAATACATTCATATCAACCATTTCACCTCATTTTATTATATTTTTCCTCAAAATCACTAATTTACTTTAAAATAATTAATAAATATTTAACGAATAGTTGAATCGACTTGTAATACATAGTCTTGCGAGTGAAATACATTCATATCAACCATTTCACCTCATTTTATTATATTTTTCCTCAAAATCGCTAATTTAACTTAAAATAATTAATAAATATTTATTTTATAACGAATAGTTGAATAAAGAATTTGTTATACATAGTCTTGCAAACGAAATACATTCATATCATGATATCAACCATTTCACCTCCTTTTATTATATTTTTCCTCAAAATCACTAATTTAATTTAAAATAATTAATAAATATTTATTTTATAATGAATAATTGAATCGACTTGTTAAACATAGTTTTGGGTGCGAAATATATTCATATGAACCATTTCACCTCATTTTATTACGTTTATCCTCAAATTCACTAATTTAACTTAAATTAATAATTAAATTTTAATTTTATAACTTATATGTAGAACTTTCCAAAAGAATATATATGTAGAGTTTGATTTAGCTTATAATATGAATTAGTTCCTATTATATTCTCTATCAAAATTATTGCAAAATAAACGTGATCATGCTTATAACAAGAAAAGCGTGTATAATGATTTGGCGTCAATAATATGTTTTGTTTTACAATTTGACCAAGAGTATTTAACAGAAAACGTGATCACGTTTATTACCAAAAAAAGGCAGACTTAATTAGCAGTGTCTTCAATATTTTTAGAGGCAATCCGTTAGTATATCTAAAAAAAAGAATTAAATTTATTTTGAAAAATATATGAAACGTGAAATTTAAATTTTTGGAGAAAATCTAAAACATAAAACTTACCGCCAATATCAAATATTTACCGCAAAATATAAAAGAATACATATTCACACGTTCTCATCCACTCACGTTCTCCCACTTCAGTCACCACTCAACAAATTAAACCCTATTTTTCTTCTCTCATTCTCAACTCACGTTATTCACTTTGCAGCAAATTTCTATACTTCTTCTCCTCATTCTCGTCTAAATCTTTGCTCTCCTGCAAACTACAAAATTATATTATTTTCTTTTGCATCTTCCCAACATCATGTCAAACGATCGCATCGTGAACACCTCGTGTAAGTTGTTATTTTTGTTCATTGAATTTTTTTCCTTTTCAATTTTTTGATTTCTTTATATGAGAAATAATATATTTTTTTCTCTCTACAGTTGATGAAATGGATGAAGATTTTCAAGAAGAGTTGGTGGAACCATCAATGGAGGAAACAATAATTTCACAACACGATAGGGCTAATGGTTTTATTATTAATTTCATGTTTGTATGTAATGTATATTCGTATTGTGATTGGTTAGCTAAACCATAATATATATTTGATATAGGTGCGCCCAAACGGAAAGTCAGAGGTGTTACGAAAGGCTTATCACTCCAAAAGAAATGTCAGCGTACTCCAAAATTAGACGTGATTATACATCCGACAAGAAATCGGATTGTTGGCGAGAATGCTAAAGACTTCAAGACAGAAGCGTGTGTGATGGTAAAACAATTTGCACAAGTTCAACACCCTCGTTGGAAAGACATCCCAATGGAAAACAAGAGGAAGATGTGGATTGGAATGAAGGTATACAAAAATATTTATTTTCAGTATCAATCGTTCATTCCATGAAATTAGTGGGAAAGTTTTCTGTGTTATCACGTTTATTTTGTGTTTTTCTAAGCAATCACATTTTTCTTGCAGCAAAAGTTTAATCTGGAAGAAGACGTCCACGTCAAAAAAGTAGTATTTCACCAATTCAATCGCCAATATAGGAGTTACAGGCATAAGTTGCACATGCACTATCTTGAAAACAAGGGCGAAAGAACTATCTTGGATAAGTCTCCACATGGAGTAAATCGTGAAGATTGGAAACTACTAATTGATTATTTTGAGAGCGATGCATTCAAGGTAATAGTTTTTTTTTTTATTCAAGCTTGGTTGTGGTTGATAATGTTGATATACTTTGTTCGATCGACATTGATTTTATTTGTGTGGTATGTGATCTTTTGGTAATTTGGTTTCAATGAGCATATTTAGATTCTTGAAGCATAGTATGAACTAGACATGACCATGCCTATTGTGTAATTGAATGTTTAAAGCAATTTTGAAATATACATGACCACGCCTATTCTTCATTTGTCTACTGAAAGCTATTTGTAAAATATGCCTGATCATGTTTACTCTTTTCTGACCAACTGGTGAAACCCATGTGGAATATATGTATGATCATGGTTATTCTTAGATTGTCTTACGTCTTTTTTTGGCTGCTGAAAGCTAATTGTAAAATATGCGTGATCACATTTACTCTTAAATTGTATTCTACCACACTGTTGAAACCTATTTTGAAAATATGCGTGATCACGTTTATTCTTAGATTGCCTTATGTCTTTTTTTGATGCGTGATCACGTTTATTCTTAGATTGTCTTATGTCTTTTTTTGCTGCTGAAAGCTAATTGTAAAATATGCGTGATCAAGTATACTATTAAATTGTCTTCTACGCAACTGTTGAAACTTATTTCGAAAATATGTGTGATCACGTTTATTCTTAGATTATCATATGTCTTTTTTGGCTGCTTAAAGCTAATTGTAAAATATGCGTGATCATGTTTTGAAACCTATTTCTAAAATATGCGTGATCATGTTTATTCTTAGATTGTCTTTTGCCTTTTTTTTGACATGTTTCACGTGTACTGTTTGAAGAAAATTAGTGGGAGAAATAAAGAGAATAGACAAAAACTTACAATGAATCACTCATGTGGAACAAAATCCATTGCCCAAGCTTGCTATGAAGAGGTACATGATTATTAATGTTTGTCCAATCGAAATAGTGCATATTTGAATTATATGTTGTTAACATTAACATGTTTACGATATTAGCGTGATCCTGAAACTGGCGAGGAGCCTACTCGTACAGCCGCATCGAGAAAAAGTCGATACAACAATGAGAAAAAACAATGGGTTGATGATGCTTCTAAAGAAGTTTATGTGAGTGCATATTTCTGTTTATGTGTACATAAATATGTATGAAGTACAAATTCTAATATAAATTGTTATGTTCAGGAAAAGCTTATTATGTGTCAAAGTCTACCAGAAGACGGTGGAGAACCTATGACCGAGGATGAAGCATTCATAAAAGTTCTTGGAGAAGAAAAATCTAGCAGATTACGTGGATGTGGAGATGGGATCAAGCCAACTTCTAAAAGAGGAGAAAGGATAAATCTTGATCTTCAAAAGGAGAATGAAGAATTAAGAAAACAAAATCAAGAATTGACAGCTCGATTTGAGTCCTTAGAAGCTCAAGTTAGTAACAATGAAGTCAACCTACAGACTCAAGTCGAAGCTGTTCTGAGAATGCAGCTCCCAGGTCTCATGCAAAGCTTGAGTCAAAATAGTGAAACTCCAAATTCCAATTAATGTCGTTTAGGTGTCTTTTAATGTATTTATTTCCAAACAATGTGATATGACGTTTAATGTGTTTTATGAAATATATTATTTTAATTTAATTTTCTCAATTTTTATATATATATTTCATATTTTTAATGAAAGAAGAATTGATAATATTGTATATTAACTAGCAAATTAGATAAAAAAATATTAAATATGATGAATAATTTAAATTTAGTGACAAATTGTATACTTGACATTATATTAATATTGTGACAACCTTCAAAATTATTTTCCATCACTAAATTATTATCAATTTGTGACACTAATTATAGTGATAATAATTTATGTCACTATAGAATTTCTTTTAGTCACTATATTAATTTGTTTCAGTGTTGAAATAGATTTGTCACTAAAATAATATTGTTATAATGACAATAAAAAATATTTATTTTGTGACAACTATACTGCGTGACATTATTACGGAATAGTAGTGACGATTGTATCATGTGACTAAATCGAGTCGTTTTAGTGACGGTAGCCACACGTGACTATATACAAATTGTTTTGGTGACAACTATAGAATGTGACTAATTTATGTGCTTCTAGTGACGATAAAGACATGCGACTACATACCAAATTATATAGTGACAGTAAATAGACGTGACTAATTGATGGAGTTGTAGTGACGTTAAAAAAAATGACTATATATCGAATAATTTAGTGACAATTATAATGTGTGACTACATAAGTGATTTATTGTGACAAATAATTCATGTCACTGAAACAATGAACTATAATGACGATCATTGTACGTGGCTATAAAAATTCTATATTGCGATGACTAATTATTGTCACAACATCATCATCTTCAGTGACAAGATCCTCTGTCACTATACTTCAATATGTAGTGACGTTATTTTTGTTGTTGTCACTAATACTTTTAGTGTCGGTGCATACAGTCTCGACTCAACGACGAACACAAAAGTCGTCACTAAGCACTTATAGTGACAATTTTGATACATACAGTGACAAAAAATGTCGCCACTAAAAACCATTTTTTTTGTAGTGTCTCTATACTTAATATTTAAATAATTTCCACCAACCCACTTTATCTACTTTATACACATTTCTTAATCTCCGTGCCGAAAAGAAATGAGAGATTTCGTTTGGGACGGAGGGAGTAGTATTTTTTATTTAATTTCTTATCAATAAAAAAAGAACACAAAGCAAATAACTCAAATTGTCAATAATTTAATATATCAAATCAAATAATAGTATTTTTTTAGTTGTATGAATTAATTGATTAAATTCAATAATAGTAAGGGGATTCTTCGAATAAAGGTGTGTCAGCCAAAGAACATTTTAATTATCAATAACTTAATATAAAAAAAATTATTTAGCTAAGTCTAAAGACTAATGTTTTTTTATAGACTATATATATTTATACTATTTGAATGACTTCTTTATGAGAAAACTTATAAAAAAAATACCACCTTTTAAAAGTGATATGTTTTTTTAGCCTTTCTTTAAAAACAACTCTTTTGTATACCAAAATGAATTAAAAGACTAAAATACCATTTACGATCCCCACCACTTTAATTTTCGCGCAACATTACACGTGCCCACGATCATGATCACGATGGTGGACACGATCGTGCCACGATCATGATCACGATCGTGCCCACGATTATGATGATGGACACGATGGTAGACACGATCATGCCCACGATCGTATCCACCATCGTGTCCACGATGAGCACGATCGTGGGTACGATCGTGGACACGATGGTGGACACGATCATGCCCATCGTGCCCACGATGGTGGACACGATCATGCTCATCGTGTCCATGATCGTGGGCACGTGTCATGTTGCCGGAAATTAAAGTGGTGGGGACCGTAAAGGGTATTTTAGTCTTTTAATTCATTTTGGTATACAAAAGAGTTATTTTTAAAGAGGGGCTAAAAACATATTATTTTTAAAAGGTGGTATTTAAAATCTTGAACCCCCTTCTTTATTATATATTGGAGTAATCCATTGTGTAATAGTGAACTAGAAAAAAAATTGATTTAAACTGAGAATTAAAAAAATACTAGTATTTGATTTGATATACTAAGTCATAGACAATTTGGATTATTTGCTTTGTGTTCCTTTTTTTTATTAATAAGAAATTAACAATAGATACGTCACGTCAAATATTGGCACGTCATATTAGCCTAATATTTGACCGAAATTTGGATTAGTAGCAAAATTAGATAAAATCTAAAGTTTAATAATTATCACGCTACAATTCAAAGTTTGTGTGCAAAATCAGAATTAGACAAAGTTTAGTATTTTATGAGCAATTAACCCTATAATTTATTAACGTGCAGGTAATCCATGAAAATATTGAAATTTGAATATGTTTCTTAATGTTTGAAATTTTAAAACATTGTGGTGACGAACATGATTTTCAGAACCTGTGGGGCTTCAAAAGAAATAAAAAGAACTTTGAGGCCTTCTACGAGAAAAGAAGAAGTTGTGTGCAGCGCCTAAATTGAAGCATTAGGGTTTGTGATTGTTTCCCACTCGACGCCCCAATTGAGTGAGAGAATGTCGAAGAAGAACGATTTAGGCCGAAGAAAAAGGCAGCATGATTTCGATTTAAAGAGTAATGCTTTTCTTCTCTTCTTAATCTGCTTACTTTTTAATCTATTGATTTCGCTAAAATCAATTTTGTAGTTCTCTTTGTTGATTATCTACTTTTTCTCGTTGCTTTGCGAAAAAACAGGGGAAAAAGAAGCGAAGGAAAAGAAGGAAAAGAAGCTGAATGCCAAGAAAAATAAGATGAAAGTAATTCACTCTGCTTTTTACTTCGATTACTATGAATTTATGGCGTCTGGTGATATAATATAAATTTGTTTGATTGTTTATGGGATTAATTTAACTTATCCTTGATGTAGTGTTTCTGCATATCATGATTTTGAATAGATTAAATTGTTTTTGCATAGTTTAGTATGAGAGATTGGCCATGTCTTTTTTGGGTTTGGAGATGATTTTATTCTTTATGTTGAAGAAGTCGATTTGTATTGTGCTTAGGTTGATGGTAGCAGCAGTAAGAAGAAGAAGGGTGGGAGTGGATTTCAAGTAGGAAAGAAAAAGTTGAAAACGAGGATGACGCCGTTGGCCAAAGCTAAAGCTGCCCAGGCAATGGAGGTCGACAAATAAGGTTACTGTCATTGGATTAAATGCTAGCAGAAAATAGGAAATTTGTTGAATCTCATTGATTGTAACTTCAAATGTTTGCACACTTTGCCTTTTGAAATCTATCATTTATGCTTTTGTGTTCTTTAACTTCAGTTTTGGTTTGGTCAGCGTATGTGGGAATTTCTCGTAGATATTCTTGGGTGTCCCATAGTTGAGGGAATTCTACAGAGCGAATTATGACTAGTTGTTGATAGTGAGAATCGGGTAGGAAGTGCGGGAATGTGGTGTGACATTATTTTTATGGTTTAAGGCAGTTCTTTGAGATCAAGACAACCCCACCTCACATGCTTCACTTCATTGTTCTATTACTATTGCATGTTGTTGTGTTGTGGTCCTATTGTAATGAACCATCACTCTTTCAAATCGAGCTTGCACAAAGTTTAGCCCATCTCTATACTAAATCCTCTCCTAGATGGTTCCTTTCCTGTTGTGTAGCTTGTCTAAGTAATCTAGGTTGTGTGTGCAACTATTTGATAGATGGTTCCTTCCTTCCGTTGTGTAATTTTATGACTACATTTCCCGTTGATTGTTACATTACATGCTTGTAGAAATCTCATATATTTTTGGATGTGTTGATGATTGTTACATTACATGCTTGTAGAAATCTCATATATTTTTGGATGTGTTGATGATTAGAAATCTCATATATTTTTGGATGTGTTGATGATTGTTACATTACATGCTTGTAGAAATCTCATATATTTTTGGATGTGTTGATCTGTTTAGAATATATGAATGTGCGTGGGAGATAGGAATGTAAACAATTCGAATCAAAGTGAATATCACTAAATTCGATTTTTATTTGTAAATATATATTCGAATCATATTTGTGATTTGAACTCGAGTTGTACATTGATATGATTCGCGAATATGGATCGAATTGAATATTCAATTTGAACTTTTCTACTATTCGACTGAATATGAATATATTTAATTCGTAATTTTGAAGGAGAAATTTTCAAACAATATTTTAAATAATATGGAGCTATATCTATACTTCTTTTTATTTTGATATTATTTTTCTTTCTTCCATATTCTTTTTTACGCTAGTAAATATTTTTTTGTTTATTATTTTGTTAAATAATATGGAGCTATATTCTTTTTCACTTTATCACTATTCTTTTCTTTTATATATATAATATATATAATTGAATATTTTTAATAACAAATCGAATATCATGATTTTTTTTAATTTGAATATTAAATTCAAAATTATTTAATCTGTATACACAAATGTCTAGTTGTCCGGGTCCGGGATTGAGACTCCCGTACAATAATTCATGAGTTATTATTGGTAAATTTCACTAAACGAGCTTGAACAAGAGTGGTTGTGTGGGTCTATGCAGTCGGATCGCTATCATATCCGCTTGATGTGGGCCCCGCACCGCCCGAACCGGGATCCCCAATGATGTTGCTTCAAACGCCCCACCAGTCATATTCTGTTTTCCCAATATCTAAGGGCGTGAATGCTGGCAAATCAATGCTTCAAGTTGAACAAACTTGAAGAAAAAAAATATAGCTCTCACCAACTTAAATTAATAGATCTATTTTCAACACTCTGTTGACGAATGCATCGACTTAGAATAAGGTTGACGAATTAGAGTGCTGTTGGAATTGAAAATTTTGGCTTAATCGAGAAAGAAGTCTAAAAATTGGTTTATAGTTTTTCAAAATTGACATTTTATCATAAAATTAATCCAACCGAACAAGATATCATAAAATTAATCTAATCTAATCCTATCTCATCCTTAGAACCGAACGCCCCCTAAGAGGATGAAACTAATTAAGATTGATCAACACTTGAGATTAACTTTCAAGAAAGTAATTAACTAACTCAATAACGCTGCTTTAACAAACTTAATCAACTGATCAACTAATTCTCATTTGACTCACAATTGACAATCTTAGTTAGTTAATAATTTTCTCTCACGTGACAATCTTATTCAGCTCATAATTAGCTGAATATTCAAGTATAAATTTTGTATGGTGCAAATATTTTTCTCAATATTTTATACAATCACTTTAAAGAGAAATTATTATTCAGTGTTTGGCCGATTAAAGATTCTCATTAAGATGTTAGGTTCACACTCAAAGAATTTTGTAAATTTTTGTTTTTACTTTTAATGAATCACATGATAAATTGGAATTCTTTTATCTAGGGGACATGGGATTAGCGTATTTTAAAAAAATAATTAAATTATTAAGACGTTAACAATGAAAAACTTGTGGCAAAATTGGGCTGAAATTTCCGAATAAAATTAAAAAGAAAAATCTATGTTGAAATGGTAGTCGATTAAAGTCGACGGCCCACATGAGCGAGTGGGATAATAGGTGTTAGTGATTGAATTGAAGTGTGACAATCACATTGGCATGAAGATATTTGAGATGAGAATTATGGACCAAGCACTCTCTTTTGTCTTGTTTTCTACTTTCTCTCTCTACTCCAACCCCCACTTTTTTTTTTTTTTAAGAGAAGAATAGCTTTATTTAATTCGGGGAGAAAGTCAAATAGGCAAGCCGACTTCCAAATCATTACATCATATAAAGATAAAACATGTCTAGCAAGTTCATGAGCTGCTCCATTAGCCCCACGACGAACATGAAAAAAATCCAACACCACCGTCTCACGAGCATGAACGAAGGCCTCCAACCCCCACTTTTGATCTTCCTATTTCAACCGTCTCATTTTCTATTTCACTAATATTAGTATATAATATGATTAAGGAGTTTTGGTAAATAGAATAACAGACTACTTTGAAATTATAATTTTAATATGATTTTTAAAGTGTAACAAATTAAATCATGATTTTTTTAATTTTTGCAATTCTATCCCTCTATTTTTTTATCGCTGGATTGTTGAGTTGGAGTTTACGTGGATTAATTCGTCACATAATATTTATGCTACGCTATCATTTGCAATAAAATTGTTGAATATTGGAAATTAGGCTGTAGATACACGATACATTTAATTTATAATTTGAGAAATTTTTTAATTGAAATCGTACGAAACAATATCGTTTAAGCCTTTATTAATCTGTGTAAGCTCCTAATTTTTGAACTGGAGGACAGAATTACAAAAATTGAAAATGTGGTGATTTTATTCATCACACTTTAAAAGTCACAGCAAAATTATAATTATAAAATAATTCGTGATTTTATTTGTCAAAAATGCTATAGTTAAATGTGCATGATATATCTAAATAAACACCGCAGATAATTAAAGAAAGTCAGAGCTCATATTATCCCAAAAAAAGAAGTACTATAAATATGTTAGAATTAGACGTAGGCTCGATTCAATTAAATCATGAAATAATTCAATAATTGTGTTGATTATATGTAATCATATTCAAAATAATGCACACACACATGTTAAAGAATTTTAAAAGTAATTTTATTTTGGAAAAATTTCAAGATTCCAACCATAAATATTTACGAAAATAAAGTACTCTATTTTCTGACATGGAAAGCCCGATTGCGGCAAAATATCTGTTCGCATTCTCAACAGGCATTTAGTCAGAAAAAACCAAGAAAAAGAGCACTGCATATCTTCAGATAAGAACGCTTTCAAAGTTATGGTGAGTTCATCCATGCCTTATTTCTTCTTACTCTAACTGTTTATCTCTGCCAACCCTTTTCAACACTATGGCTTATGTTCGCATTTCATTCGTCAAGTTTCAATCTTTCCTCAACTTTCTCGAAAACCATTGTGCATGTTTAGTATGTACCATGTTCTTGTAAGGCAATGGCGTTTTTTGTCTAAGAAAAATGGGTTTTGTTTCTTGAAATTCTGCTTGAGGATTGACAAGAGTGTGAGGAGAAATTGTTTCTAGAAGCTTATTTTACTGTCTTTTTTGGATTGGTAGGCTGTGAATTTTTCTTGATTATTTTCTTGGATGAAGCTTTTTTTTCCTTTTCTCTGTTGATTTATAGAGTGTGGGCTATCTTGAATTTAAGTCCTTTATGTGAGTGGAATTCTTGGATGTTTTGTACATTTGATTTGCTTTTCATCTTCTTTGTGTATCATTTTCATGATTATCATAGGTTTTATCTGATGGGGTTTGAGCTGTCTTGATTAAGTTTTGTAAATTGGAAAAGAGGGAGAGTTTAGTGTGTGGATTTGCTATGGTTGTTGAAGCTTTGAACTTTGATGTTGTTGTAGTTGTGTCAAGAGTAGAAGCCCCAAAGTAAATGCATGGATCAAAGGGATGCTATGACATTAGCGGGCTCGGGTTCGTATTACATGCAGGCCGACTCTGCAGCAGGGCTGCAGAGCTCGCCTAACATGAGCCCAATGTCGAATGCTGCTGTACACTTCCAGTCCAACACCGGTGGCAGCTTAAATGTGTCGTCGTTACCTTTAGATACTTCATCAGCAATGTCTCCTCATGGAGTTAGTGTAGGTGTAGGTGTAGGTCCACATGCTATGCAGCAAGGCGAACCTGTGCGCAGGAAAAGGGGAAGGCCGCGTAAATATGGACACGATGGTGCAGTTTCATTGGGACTGTCTCCCTCTATCTCTAGTCCTACACCTATGGCAAGAGCCACTCAGAAGTGGAGAGGGAGACCACCGGGAGCTGGACGTAAGCAACAGCTGTCGCCTCTAGGTAGTTTTCCCCTTTGCTTTTTTCAGAGCTTATGATGGATTCATTATCTTTTTAACATTGTTAATTGATGCAAAAATCTTGAAGACAAGTCTCATGAATTTACATTTTACAATTTCACCATGTTATACAATTTCAAGGTTCCTCATGCTTTAATTGTTCCTTGTATTTGTAGCACTATGTACATGTCCGAATCATGAGTTCAAGCGTGCAAATTTCTTATGCAAAGCTTCTAAAAATAAAATCAAGTGCTGTTGAACTCAATATATTTATGTCACTTGTGTGGATATAGAATCACTAAAAAAGGCTACTATCTTGAGCTAGCTGCCTTCTTCAAGTGTACGATATTCATGCTTTTTGATATTTTTATATACTAATCTGTTTCACCAGTTTTAAAATATTTACTGTTTGGCTGAATTTTCGAAGAACTAATAACCTTTTTCAGGTGGATCTACTTTCACTGGAGCTGGAACAATGACTCCACATATCATCAATGTTGCAGTTGGAGAAGTATGTATAAATCTTTGCGAATCATGTCATACAATTATAGGCTTTTTGCCTTTCTCAACTGGAACAAAATGGTAATTCGTAACTGCTACGTTGCAGGATATCAAAAGAAAGGTATTATCTCTTTTACAGGGACGAAGGGGCATAGTTATCTTGTCGGGCATTGGTTCCATCTCGGCCGCAAATATCAAGATTTCAAATTCTAGTGGAAGTGTCACGTACGAGGTGAGGTGTTGGCTAAGCTCTAAGAAATCTTCATTATAGAATTCGAGGAACAGTTTTTGTCTGAAACGAATCGTGCTTTTTCATCCTTTTGCAGGGGCACTTTGATATGATAAATTTATCAGGTTCTTACATCAATGATGTTGATGGTCCTCACGGCCCGACTGGTGGTCTTAATGTTACGTTTGCTGGTCCTGATGGTCGTCTCATAGGCGGCCCTGTCGAGGGCCTCCTCATTGCTGGCAGCCCTGTTCAGGTGCCATTAAAACGCTCTCTCGTGTTGAAACCAACTGAAATTTACTATGATTTTACATGGCTGCTGCCTAGATATAATTCACTATGTTTTCATTGGGTGAAATATGATACCATAACAATATAACAATATGCTTTCACCTCCGACTTTCAATATCTGTGATCAAATATTTTCTTCCATTTTTGTATTCAAACAGCATATAGTTGATAGCCAACTTAATCTTCTATTTTGGTTGTTGAAGATATACCTTTTTCTATCTTTTTCTCTCTTTTTCTTTTTCTTTTTTCTCTTTTTCTTTTTCCATTGGTTATGAACTGCTCCAGGTGATTGCTGGAAGCATGGTTCCTTTCACTTCTAAGCCCAAAAACAAGGCGCCCGAAGATCTGGAACCTTCTGGAGACCCTCATCGTAGCACACTTGGAAACTCGGTAAATCCAGCTAACGTTAGTCAGAATCTCAACCAGATGCGCGCCTGGACGAATTCAAGATGATGGATGTATATGAAATTGTTGTGTTGACATTAACTGAAGCTGGAAAGAAAGAGCACAATGCATTCGCTTTTTCTTACATGACATAGGCTTTCCCAAAATGTACATCCCTCCATTAAAAGGATTTTCCTCGTACCTGCTGTATGAACAACAATACTTGTAATTCATCTTGAGAGGACAGCTCAAGAAACATTTGTATACTCAGTTTTTTGTAACAAATTGGAAGCTTTTTTTCTCAATCTGGGTGAGTGTTTGCATTTTGCCTGTCACACAAGATCCTCTGTTTATCGACGTTTCTGTGAAGGGGTTGCAGAGTAAGTGCATTGATTGAAGAGGGGCTCTGTTTCATACTATCTAAGACATGAATGGCATAACGCATTTCTGCATTTTCATATGCATATATATATATTTATATATAGATAGATATATCAATATTTCTTTTTTAAATATGTGTTGTTATCATTGTTTTTGTAAGCAGTATGCTGATTTGTATGTTATTTATACCTTTGAAAATTGCATACGGAAATAAGAGACACATCAAGATTAGTCATTGAACTTAATTATCTATTTTCAGATGATCATGTCATATATAACTCTCTCCCCCTTTTTTAAATTTATATTTATTTATTTAAAATGTCGATGTTCGTGGTGCATCGCACGGGCGGACGTACTAGTATGTAGGATAGACACATTTACAATATCTGCATCCATATTCAGAAATATCAAATATATATGGACTGAAGCAACATTATTTTAAAACAGACATAAGCAACATCCTCCTTTATTTGATCACTGAGCTCTGTAATAATGCTGCATATTTATACTGTCCTTTTCAAGCATCTGACCAGTGTATGTCCAATCCACCCCAGTCCTTTTCAGGCACACCTAGAGCCTTCCAGACGGCCCTCGAGGCGTCGACAATGTTTCTGTCGCAGGGCGGCTGGTAGTCGTGCTCGAGATCGCACCCCATTGTGGAGTCACACTCATCAATCACCATGGCAGTCACACTCTTCCCATTGCCATAAATGGTAATGTTGTTGAAGCACCTCTTCATGTTATTGAACCAACCAGTCGACAGCGCCACGATCGGGATGTCGTCTGAGTGGTAGTGGCCGTCGCACTCCGACGGCCCTCCACCGTCCTTGCCCTTCTCGAATCCGTTGAGAGTCAGGAAGCCTTTAGTCCTGCCTGAAACTGAAGGTGAGCATTTGTAGATGTCGTAGAACTTGCCTTCTTCGCAGCATTCAGAGTCGTTGGACTTGTTGCATTTATCTTTTGGTGGCTTCTTCCCCTTGATCTTGCCACTTGGTTTGCAGGGTTTGGCTTCGATTTGCGGGACGAACGACATGATGAGAGCAGAGAAGACGATGAACAGCAAGAATAAGAGAGACCGATTCCTCATCTTTCTTACTAGTAAGCCTGATGATTTGAGCTCTTTTTCATGAAATTTAGAAGTGAATGCAGCCATTTTATAGATGTTGGAACAGTGAAATTCGTTTGTCGATTTCTTAAAATGGAACTAGAGACTGATTGTGTCTTATTCTAGTGGACTCTTCTATTAACTTAGTAAACATAAGTGATTGACATTAACAAGAATTGTTGTTTGGACTTAACATTAATTCCACAATGAATCTTTGTTTCTGATTTCTTTTGTTCCTTGCAGGATCTCTTCTCTGTTTTTTATAACTGTTTGACCCTTATTTAGATAATATCCACGCAATATTAGACAACGATGAAGAAGACAAACGACACGAAAGAAGCCATCCCATGTCTAAATCATCTATATGAGCAAGGTTTGAGAATCTAAGAAAATTCTTTATCATAATTTGAACAAAGAAGAACTTTTTTATGTCTATGGCCTTCCTTCTATGATAGATGAGGGACCATAGTTAGAGCAAACGAATACGGTAAGTAGTGTAATTTTTTTTTCCCTAATAATAATATCAATGGTCATGTCATGTCTGCAAGAAACAGACTAAGATTTCTCTGCATGCAATCCCAGAAAACTTTATGGTTCCATACTGCATTAGTTTCATTTTAATCTAGGCCAGTTTGACATCGTTATAAAACATACAATTTCGATATCAAATCCTATGTG
Source organism: Salvia miltiorrhiza (assembly GCF_028751815.1). Classification (NCBI taxonomy): domain Eukaryota; kingdom Viridiplantae; phylum Streptophyta; class Magnoliopsida; order Lamiales; family Lamiaceae; genus Salvia; species Salvia miltiorrhiza. The sequence continues at coordinate 54,308,245 of NC_080394.1, read as the reverse complement.
CTCCATTTTCACATTAAGGTGATGTGATGGAGAAAAATGTTCTGTCATTTATTGTGTTGTTTGTCTGAACTATCTCCAGACGGCAGAAAGCAACAAGATGTCAGACTCTGAATGATTACAATTTGATGTTTTGTTTTCCATATTTTTTCTGATTTAAGGATAATGGTTAGAGATTATAGATATAAGCAAGAAAATAGGGTACTGTTTAATACCTATTATGATGCCAAAGAGAAATTTTTATGTCAAAGGTGTGAGAGATGATACAAGAAACCATGAGACTGTAGTAAAACCAGGATTGCATATATTAAGTTCTTAACATGATTTAATAGGTAGATAATCATATTCTTACATCATTTAAAAATGATAACAATTTGATGTTTGTTTTCCATATTTTTTCTGATTTAAGGATAATAGTTAGAGATTATAGATATAAGCAAGAAAATAGGTTACTGTTTAATACCTATTATGATGCCAAAGAGAAATTTTTATGTCAAAGGTGTGAGAAATTATACAAGAAACCATGAGACTAGTAAAACCAAGATTGCATATATTAAGCTCTTAACATGATTTAATAGGTAGATAATCATATTCTTACATCATTTAAACTAGTATAACTGCCCTTCAAGAATCAAAGGATGTTACTAAGCATCAGACCATGTGATATCCAACTCGCCCCAGTCGCCTTCAGGAACCCCCAAGGCTTTCCAGACAGCCTTTGAGGCATCAACGATGTTGTTAGGACACGGTGGCTGATAATCGTGATCCTCATCACATCCCATGGTGGAATCACACTCATCCACCACCATGGCTGTCACACTCCGGCCATTACCACTTATAGTTACGTTGTTGAGGCATCTGCTCCCTCCGCTGTACCAACCAGTTGATAGGGCGACGACTGGTGTGTCGTCAGAGTGGTACTGATTGTCACATTCTGATGGGCCCCCTCCGTCTCCACCCTTCTGGAAGCTGTTGATGGTGAGAACTGCTTTCGTGCTTCCAGAAATGGGGGGAGAGCATTTGTAAGTGGTGTAGAGCTTCCCTTGTTTACAGCAATCGGAGTCATTTTGCTGGTTGCATTGCCCCGGAGGTGGTTTCTTTCCCCTGATTTTGCCACTCGGGTTGCAGGATTGAAGACGTCCCTCCAACGCCTGAGCAGCAAGAATGATTAGCAAAGCAAAGATGGCTACTTTGTTGAGGTTCTTCATCTTGGCTCTATGTTTTCTTTAAGTTTAGTATTGAAACACTGATTTTTGGATGCAGAAATGGGATGAAGTTTGAGTGTTTAAATAGATTCATTTTCAATAAATAACTCCAAAAAAGTGCTCAAGATATGTGACTTCTTCTGCTATATTATCTGTATATAAGATGACAGAGATACAGTCTTATGCTCAACTGAAATGCCGTCTCAGTTGATCTTTTCTTCATCGCTGTCAAGACTTGTGCATTGGCCTATCTGCTAAATTTCGTCTCCAAAACTTCAAACGACGAGTTATGATTCATATCATCTGTTCATCATGGAACAAAAATTTCAAGTAAAAAATTGTAAGTAGATTTTATAGGTTTAAGCCATTTGGAAAGTTGTTTGATGATTAAGTTCTTTCTTTAACCATCCATACTCTGATAACTGCAGCATTTTTTATTCTTCTCTAAAAATATTAAGAGTGCATTTTGAGATAAACCAATGTATTGCAAGTCTGGTAACTTTCTATAAATAGTAAAACAGTAGAAAAGAAAACAAATATATATTTATTGTATATATCTTGATATGCACATATGTTGCTACATGGGTATATTTTTAACAAATATATTGCAATCTCCTAGAAAACAAAGATTGACTCACCACAAACAAACTCTTATTCCTTAAAAACACGAAGTCTTCAACAAGTCACTGAATTCTGTGTTGGTTCTGTTCTTGATCAAGTAGACCACTTGATTTTCATTTCACCCCAATCATTTTTAGGCACTCCTAGAGCTCTCCAGACAGCTTCAGAAGCATCGACAATGTTGTTGGGGCACGGCGGCTGGTAGTCGTGCTCGTCATCGCACCCCACAGTTGAGTCACACTCATCCACCACCATGGCAGCCACACTCTTCCCATTGCCATGAATGGTGATGTTCTGGAAGCACCTCTTCATGTTGTTGAACCACCCCGTCGAGAGAGCCACGATGGGGGTGTCGTCCGAGTGGTACTTGCCATCACACTCTGCCGGCCCTCCACCGTCATCACCTTTCCCGAAGCCATTGATAGTCAGGACTGCTTTAGTCCGGCCAGTGACCGGGGGCGAGCACTTGTAGGTGTCGTAGTACTTGCCACTTTCACAGCAATCGGAGTCGTGGTCCTGATTGCATTTGTCTTTAGGAGGTTTCTTGCCCTTGATCTTGCCACTTGGTTTGCAGGTTTTAGCTCTAGCATCGACACTCGAGCTCAACGACATGATCAGGACAGAGAAGAGCAAGAATGACAAGGTTTGGTTTCTCATTTTTGCTTCTTCTTCTTCTTACAGATTTTCTTGCTTAATGGTGTGAAGTTAGATTTGTTTCAAGCATATTTTTATAGTGCTTGATAGAGTTAACGACAGTTTTATGTGTTCGAGGATTCTCCTTGCTGCCATAAACAAGGAATCCTTGTCATTTTCCCAGCTTCTCAGAAATATGTGGACAGTGAATCTCTGCTTATGATTAGTAGTTTATTGAATTGTTATGAATAGTAATTAGTATCCCACATTGGTTTAGTGTTCCTAGTTGTGATAGTTCTCTTACATATAAATATGTACTCTTTTCTCCAATATAAATACACCTTCCTACTTCTTCTTCTTCAATATGTTTTATATCTTTATTCTCTACATGGTATCAGAGCATGTTAGATACCTGATAAATTTTTTCTACTGTACGTATTTATGAATAGTACTGTACGTATGTATGAATAGTACTTTACGTATTTATGAATAGTTTTTTTTTTTTTTCTCTATTCCTATAAGTATGCTCTGTGGTTGCAGCATTGTCTGATCTTCCACATCAGAAATTTTTTTTTCTTTGTTTTCCTTCATCTCTCCGGCCGTCCTTCTCTCCGGCTGGCACTACTATTGCTGCTCGGGTCTCCCCGTCGCACAGCCTCCCTCTCTAGCTTTTGTTTTCAGCCACCGTTGCTGTCTATTCTCTATATAGGGTTTCAGTTTTCTAATCCTTTTACATCATGTCTGATTCAAAATCCGCTGCCCTAGGAACCACCATAAAATTGAATGGTTCCAATTATCTTCTCTGGTCTCGTGCCTTTCTATTGTTCTTAGGCTCTCAGAAAAAGAAAACACATGTTCTAAGTGATCCAGTTGCTTCTACGGATCTCAAATATGATGCCTGGAGTGCCGACGATTGTGCTGTCATGACTTGGCTTTTGAATAGTCTTGAAGACTCTGTTAGTAAGAATATCATGTTCTTAGAAACTGCTAAGGACATGTGGGATACATTACGGCAGATGTATTCCAATGACAAGAACGTATCTCGTGTCTTCGAGTTATATGAGAAACTTTTCTCTTATACTCAGTCTGGCCAATCAGTTAATGACTATTTCTCTACACTCAAAGGACTTGCTGATGAAATTCTTGTTTATCATCCACTATCCTGTTCTGTCACTCAGCGGGCCACACAGTGGGAAGAGTTCATGGTTGCCAAATTCTTATCAGGTTTGGATGCTGATCTCCGACCAGTTCGTGACAGCCTGTTATCAAGTGATAATGTTCCATCATTATCCAATGCCTTATCTCGTGTGTTGCGGGTTTCCACTGGTCGTACCGATGATGCTACTTCACCTAATTCTTCTGCCATGGCTGCTCGCGGTCAGAATTCTCATGTTAGTGCCTCTTTTTCGCCCTCCAGCCAGGCTATTCAGAATCAAAATTATGCTCACGGTCAAAGTTCTTACGGTGGTCGTGGTCGTGGCCGTAGTGGTGAACGAGGTCGTGGCCGAGGTCGCGGTTCTGATCGTTATTGTGAGTATTGCCACCGAACCAATCACACTTCTGAAAATTGTTGGAAAACCTTTGGCAAACCAGGTCGGGCTCATACAGTTGTTCCTGATCCTCAGTCTTCCTCCAGTGATGATACGGTCTCGCTCTCACGGGCTCAATACGACAAACTGATCCAATCCATCAATTTGTCATCTGGTACTGCTCCATCTACTAGTGCAGCCTCTCCTATAGTTGCTTCCGCAGGTGCGTTTGCAGTGTCTCATGGTAAGTCTTGGTTGGTAGATTCTGGTGCCTCTGTCCATATTACTGGTACTAAATCTCTTTTGACATCTTTTACTCATTCATCCTTACCTTCTGTCCGTGTCGCTGATGGCACCTATTCTTCGGTGACGGGGAGTGGTGTTGTCCGTCCTACTCCTCAATTAACTCTTAACAATGTCATGTTTGCTTCTAAATTTCCCGTTAGCTTATTATCGGTTAGTCAACTTACCAAAACTCACAATTGCTCTGTCACTTTTTTTCCTACCTTTGTTACCTTTCAGGACCTGCAGACGAAGAAGACGATTGGTGGAGGACATGAGCGTGACGGGGTTTACTACTTGGATTCTGGTATTCCTGCACCTTCGCGTGCTCTCTCTGCCACCGTGACTCCATATCAGTGGCATTGTCGCCTTGGTCATCCGTCGCCGTCTAGTCTTCGCAGTTTAATTCCTACTTCGTCTGTTGAATTTCAATGTGAGTCTTGTGAGTTGGGCAAGCACCATCGCACATCTTTTCCTTCTAGAATTGATAAACGTAGTTCTTTTGCTTTTGAGCTTGTTCATTGTGATGTTTGGGGTCAGAGTCGAGTTGAGTCTAGAGGGGGTTTCAGATATTTTATGGTCTTGGTTGATGATTATTCGCGTATGACATGGGTGTATTTGCTCAAACAGAGAACTGGAGTCCCTGCTATACTAAACTCTTTTTATCATGAAATAAAAACTCAATATTCTGTCGATTTGCGTATTCTTCGCACTGATAATGCTCTTGAATTCACTCAAAAATCTATTTCATCTTTTTGTGATTCTCGTGGCATAATTCATCAAACTTCCTGCTCACATACTTCCCAACAAAATGGAGTTGCAGAACGAAAACACCGTCATATTTTGGATGTTGCTCGTACTCTTATGTCTCATATGCGGGTTCCTAAGTGGTTATGGGGTGATGCTGTTCTTACGGCATGTTTTCTCATTAATAGAATGCCTTCTAGTGTGCTTCATGGAGATATTCCTTTTTCGTATCTTCATCCTGACAAACCTCTTTACCCTGTCCCTCCTCGCATTTTTGGGTGTGTTTGTTTTGTTCATGATCTAAGTCCTGGGTTAGATAAGTTATCTCCTCGTTCTATTAAGTGTGTTTTTCTCGGGTATTCTAGAACACAGAAAGGGTATAGATGTCTTGACCCTCTTACCAAACGTCACTATGTCTGTGCCGATGTCACCTTCTTTGAATCTCTTCCATTTTTTCCTCATACTAGCACTACTTCTCAAAATAAGTTACACTCTGCTCCTTTGCCTATACCGGCGATAGTTTCTCCTCCTACTCAACCCTTACAAGTGTATACCCGTCGTCCTCGTCCCGCACCAGTTCCAGAGACTGTTGCTGAACCGGCCTCATGTTCTCCACCCGAGTTATCTTCTTCTGCAGATTCTGAGGATGACCAACCTGCTAACACAGATGACTTACCTATCGCTATACGCAAAGGTAAACGTACTTGTACCACTCGCCATCCAATGTCTAACTATGTCTCTTTTGCCTGTTTGAGTCTTTCTTTTCGGTCTTTTGCTCTTTCCCTTTTCTCTACAGTTATTCCAACTTCTTACCTTGAGGCACTCAAACATCCGCATTGGAAGGCTGCTATGGATGAGGAGATGTGTGCCCTTTTATCTCGTGGCACTTGGGTTCTAGCAACTGCTCCTGTTTCTGCTGTTATTGTTTCTTGTCGTTGGGTGTTCACTATCAAGTTTCTTGCTGATGGTACCATTGATCGGTACAAAGCCCGCCTTGTAGCAAAAGGTTTTACACAGACTTATGGTGTGGATTACTTTGAGACATTCTCTCCCACCGCTCGCTTGAACTCCATTCGCATCTTGTTCTCCTTGGCTGTTAATCTTTCTTGGCCTATGTATCAGCTTGATGTGAAGAATGCTTTTCTCTATGGCGATATATCTCCAACTGTTTATATGGAGCAACCTCCCGGGTATGTTGCTCAGGGGGAGGATTCTACTAAGGTGTGTTGTCTTAAGAAGGCTATTTATGGTCTTAAGCAAAGTCCGAAGGCATGGTTTGACAAGTTTAGTAGTGTTCTCAGCAAAATTGGGTTTAAGCAATGCAAGTCTGACCACTCTGTTTTTGTGCGCCATCAAGCCTCTGGAATTGTCATTCTCGTTGTCTATGTCGATGACATCCTTATATCTGGGAGTGATGTACAAGGAATTGCTGATACAAAGACATACTTGCAAGAACAATTCGTTATTAAGGATTTGGGACGTCCCAAGTACTTCTTGGGAATTGAAATTGCTCACAGCAAGTATGGAATTTCTCTGTCTCAGCAGAAGTATGCTACTGATTTACTTAAAGAAACCGGGTTGTTGGGAACGAAGCCGGTTGATACTCCTATGGATATTGACCCGAATGTCTGGGATGAGAGTGAAGATTTCTTGGAGGACAAAGCTAAGTACAGACGTCTTGTTGGGAAACTTATCTACTTGACAGTGACACGGCCTGATATTTCTTTTGCGGTTGGTTTGGTTAGTCGTTTCTTGGATAAGCCTAAACAAGTTCATTGGGAAGCTGCTATTCGAATTCTTCGATATATCAAGAAATCTCCGGGAAAAGGATTGTTCTTTAAAAAAAATGGTCATCTAAAAATTGAAGGGTACTCTGATGCTGATTATGCTGGCTCTAAAATTGATCGGAAATCGACATCTGGATACTGTACTTACTTGGGTGGAAATTTGATAACTTGGAGGAGCAAGAAACAACAAACAGTTGCTAGATCTTCAGCCGAGGCTGAGTATAGAGCTATGGCTCATACTGCAACTGAGATGATTGGTGTGAAGAATCTGCTTGGGGAATTAGGATTCACTTTCAATGAACCGTTACCCATGCACTGTGATAACCAAGCAGCTATTTACATTGCTAACAATCCAGTTTTTCATGAACGGACTAAACATATTGAGGTTGACTGCCATTTCATTCGTGAGTGTGTATTGAACCAAACTATTTCTACTCCGTTCACTTCTTCGTCAGATCAAATTGCTGATATCTTCACTAAACCGTTGGGAGGCAAGCGTTTCTCTGAGTTGTGTATCAAGCTGGATATGATTAACATATATGCTCCAGCTTGAGGGGGAGTGTTATGAATAGTAATTAGTATCCCACATTGGTTTAGTGTTCCTAGTTGTGATAGTTCTCTTACATATAAATATGTACTCTTTTCTCCAATATAAATACACCTTCCTACTTCTTCTTCTTCAATATGTTTTATATCTTTATTCTCTACAGTCTCCAAAACTTCAAACGACGAGTTATGATTCATATCATCTGTTCATCATGGAACAAAAATTTCAAGTAAAAAATTGTAAGTAGATTTTATAGGTTTAAGCCATTTGGAAAGTTGTTTGATGATTAAGTTCTTTCTTTAACCATCCATACTCTGATAACTGCAGCATTTTTTATTCTTCTCTAAAAATATTAAGAGTGCATTTTGAGATAAACCAATGTATTGCAAGTCTGGTAACTTTCTATAAATAGTAAAACAGTAGAAAAGAAAACAAATATATATTTATTGTATATATCTTGATATGCACATATGTTGCTACATGGGTATATTTTTAACAAATATATTGCAATCTCCTAGAAAACAAAGATTGACTCACCACAAACAAACTCTTATTCCTTAAAAACACGAAGTCTTCAACAAGTCACTGAATTCTGTGTTGGTTCTGTTCTTGATCAAGTAGACCACTTGATTTTCATTTCACCCCAATCATTTTTAGGCACTCCTAGAGCTCTCCAGACAGCTTCAGAAGCATCGACAATGTTGTTGGGGCACGGCGGCTGGTAGTCGTGCTCGTCATCGCACCCCACAGTTGAGTCACACTCATCCACCACCATGGCAGCCACACTCTTCCCATTGCCATGAATGGTGATGTTCTGGAAGCACCTCTTCATGTTGTTGAACCACCCCGTCGAGAGAGCCACGATGGGGGTGTCGTCCGAGTGGTACTTGCCATCACACTCTGCCGGCCCTCCACCGTCATCACCTTTCCCGAAGCCATTGATAGTCAGGACTGCTTTAGTCCGGCCAGTGACCGGGGGCGAGCACTTGTAGGTGTCGTAGTACTTGCCACTTTCACAGCAATCGGAGTCGTGGTCCTGATTGCATTTGTCTTTAGGAGGTTTCTTGCCCTTGATCTTGCCACTTGGTTTGCAGGTTTTAGCTCTAGCATCGACACTCGAGCTCAACGACATGATCAGGACAGAGAAGAGCAAGAATGACAAGGTTTGGTTTCTCATTTTTGCTTCTTCTTCTTCTTACAGATTTTCTTGCTTAATGGTGTGAAGTTAGATTTGTTTCAAGCATATTTTTATAGTGCTTGATAGAGTTAACGACAGTTTTATGTGTTCGAGGATTCTCCTTGCTGCCATAAACAAGGAATCCTTGTCATTTTCCCAGCTTCTCAGAAATATGTGGACAGTGAATCTCTGCTTATGATTAGTAGTTTATTGAATTGTTTGATTCCTTTACAGCCTTGGTGGAATCTTGTAAAATATCTAGTTTTTGATTGGAAAAAATTCATGGGAGAAAGCCATTTTCTCAAGCTTCAGACAAGCTGTGTAAGATTAGGAAAAGCTTCATAGAAATGAACAAGAACTACAGTGATTAATCCACATAGCATTTTGAACAACTGTGTTTCTTAAGAATTTTGATCATGGATGTGAAAATAAGTGAAAAAACTGCGATTGACAGTATGTTTATGACAAGATTTGCTAAGTTTTATTATTACACCATACTTTTACATATGTTTCACAGCAGTTAAAAGAGATTAACATATAAAACATTAAGCATCAGACCAAGTGATATCCAGCTCCCCCCAGTCGCCTTCGGGAACCCCCAAGGCTTTCCAGACAGCCTTTGAGGCGTCGACAATGTTGTTAGGACACGGTGGCTGATAATCGTGATCCTCATCACATCCCATGGTGGAATCACACTCATCCACCACCATTGCTGTCACACTCCGGCCATTGCCACTTATAGTTACGTTGTTGAGGCATCTGCTCCCTCCGCTGTACCAACCAGTTGATAGGGCGACGACTGGTGTGTCGTCAGAGTGGTACTGATTGTCACATTCTGATGGGCCGCCTCCGTCTCCACCCTTCTGGAAGCTGTTTATGGTGAGAACTGCCTTCGTGCTGCCAGAAACGGAGGGGGAGCATTTGTAAGTGGTGTAGAGCTTCCCCTGTTTACAGCAATCGGAGTCGTTTTCCTGGTTGCATTGCCCCGGAGGTGGCTTCTTTCCTCTGATTTTGCCACTCGGATTGCAGGATTGAAGACGGCCCTCCAACACCTGAGCAGCGAGGACGATTAGCAAAGCAAAGATGGCTATTTTTCTGAGGTTCATCATCTTGTATTAGATTGCTGTATGTTTGATGCTGAAATGGGATGGTGAGATCTGTTTATATAAGTATTTTTGAAGTAAAAATGCCAAGAAACTGCTCAAGGCATTCAACTTCAAACCAAATTATCAGTGCATAATGTGACAGAGTTAGAGGCATCATTTCTTACAATCTAGAGTTCAAAATTATTTGCACATAGTTTACATTATCAGTCAAAATAAATTTTGGCCTATATTTTTCATGATAGCTTAAGCTTTATTTCTTTAGAAAAACTTTCCTTTATTAGCTTTTGTTTAGTCTGTAACAAAAAATAATGCACTAAAAACTTAGAAAATCATCCAAAGATTCTGAGGTTGCACAAAAAACAAAAAAAAATGTACAGTGCTGATAACCAACAGAAATTTCTCTCTCTCTCTCTTTGTGTGTGTGTGTTTTTTTTTCTCTGGTTTTGAAGATAAAAAACAATATTTAATTTTGAAGATAAAAAAAGCATCATCAATACTTGATTTTATCTTTGTAAGTAACTTCATTTTATTGTAATGATAAGATAGATTTCATATGTTTTAGACATTCATATTGTTTTGTTCTCCTTTAACTCTCTTTATCTGAAAACTCAACCAAACATAGTTAAAAAATTCCAGTATTTCTCTGTTTTTTTTAAAAGAGCAGCTCCATATTATCTAATTTGTGCAATTACCAGATCAAAATAAAGATTTTGATGCCACATTTTTACCTTTTTTTAACTCGATAATTATCTTTCAAGAACCGTTGTGAAGATGGTTACACGTCCAACGTTTAGGCCGTCATATTAATGGAACAAGAAATTTATGCAAAGAACAGAAGTTTGAACAAACTGCATTATATTTACATTCTTGATATGATTCAATAATTCTCACAACATAAACTGCATTAGGCATCAGACCAAGTGATATCCAACTCTCCCCAGTCACCTTCATCCACTCCCAATGCTTTCCAGACGGCTTTTGAGGCGTCAACGATGTTGTTAGGACACGGAGGCTGGTAGTCGTGGTCATCATCGCATCCCATTGTCGAGTCACACTCATCAACCACCATGGCAGTCACACTCTGCCCATTCCCACTGATGACAATGTTCTTGAGGCACCTTGATCCTCCGGTGTACCATCCAGTGAGCACCACAACAGGCGTGTCATCAGAGTGGTACTTGTTGTCGCACTCTGTTGGGCCGCCTCCGTCCCCACCCTTCTGGAAGCTGTTGAGGGTCAGAACAGCCTTCGTGCTTCCAGAAACGGGGGGAGAGCACTTGTAGGTGGTGTATGACTCCCCTGCTTTGCAGCAGTCGGAGTCGTTCTCCTGATTGCATTCCCCCGGTGGTGGAGTCGTGCCCTTTATCGTGCCACTCGGCTTGCACGACTGGAGCCTGGCATCGGAGGGATATGCTGCAAGAAAGATCAGCACAAGGAGAAGTCCTCCTAGATTGAAGTTCCTCATTTTGGATTGATGTTGGATATATTGCTTTTGAATTATTGATCAAGAACTGGATAATTTGATGCAAATTAGGATGGAATAATCTGATTATATATATACAGGTTTAGGCAGTGGAAATGACAAGAAAGTGCTCAAACAGCAGTGAACTGATAATTTATTAATTATACTAATTAAGAATTAGTTACTTAGCCATAAGCATGGACTAAAATCTTGTCATATTTTCATTTATGTCATTTGATAACACAGTATGGAAGCATATACTAATAAGAAGATAGCATGCATTTCTGACTTCTGAGTCGATTCTTTCGCCTTTTTATTGCCGGTTGGAGATCCAATCAAGGCTGCTGAAGACAGAACATAACCCATCTCTATTTCCATCTCCATCATCAGCATTTAAAAATTTAATTTTATTATTTCAGTTTTGACAACAACAATGGCATTTTTCTTGTATTTTATTATCTTCACGTTTCGTATTTTTGCTGAATATATATCTGAATATATTTAATTTCCCAATTTCATCCTCATCACGTAAGTTGTGCTTATTTATGCTTTATAATATTAATATAAACTAATAAAAATAAAATTTTATACCACATTTTTATTTGCAAAGGTATCTAATATTTTAATATAACCTAAGTAATTCATATAAAAAATATAACATGTGTCTATATATAGGTATAATATCACTTATATAGGGGGTTTATATAATTATACAAATTAAATCAGCTTTATCGTATAAAATAAGTTGTCTATGAATTCGCTATGTAAATTATGAATTTGTTGTGAAAATGCTTAATTAAATTCAATCTATGAGATTCTAACTTTGGACCAAAAATTTAGTCAGTGAAGCTATAATTCCATCAAAGATCTTCACAATTTAAGGGATAAAAATAGTTGTTATTAAGCATATTGATCCTTAACAGACCATATCTCAACACATTATTTTTAAAATATTAATAGACACATAAAAATATCCAAATTTAATTTAAAACTTATAAAAGATAATTGTACAATTACAAAAAAAAAATATACATACATTAATAGAAAAAAAAAAGAGTTATCATATTAAAAAAGTAACAATAATTTTGAACAAATTCAAGCATGTATGCTTTTATTTATCTCTTATAACTTTTGATTCAATAATTGTTAGATATTTAATCATGAATTCAATTTTCACCCATTTGATGATGAAATAAATATTGAAAATTAAAATCAAAATTACGAAATAATAACAATTGATATCATATTTTTTAAAAAAAAATTATTTAAATGATTAACACACAATCATCGTTATTTCACTTTGATAATTTTATGATTTCCTTTTTGACAAAAATAATATTCTTTTCGTCCACGAAAAAGTGTCTCATTTGAAAATATGTATATATGGTAGGGGATCATGTATTTTTGTTTTCAATTTCAATTTTATCTTTAAAATTAAATTTATTTCCACACATTTCTTTATATATATATATATATATATATATATATAGGGGTGGGCTACCGTGAGAGCACATCTTAAAATAAGAAATAAGAGCAATTTTTAATGTATGAATTTTATGTAGAACACGTATGAATTCGCTGTATAAATGTATGAATTGTGAAAAATAAATTTTTGCTACCTTTGGGATTCGAACTCAGGACCATAAATTCATCAAACAAGATTACGAATCAACCGTAGATCTTGATGATCTAAGGGCTGAAAATGATTCTTATTTTATATCTTAAGAAATGCTCTTATTTTAGCCCTCCCCTATATATATATATATATATATATATATATATATATATATATATATATATATATATAGGGGAGGGCTAGAATAAAAACACTCTTAAGTGTATAAAATATAAATGATTTTCAGCTCTTAGATCATCAAGATCTACGGTTGATTTGTAACCCTGTTGAATGAATTCGTGGTCCTGGGTTCGAATCCCAAAGGTAGCAAAAATTTATTTTTCACAATTCGTAACCATGTTGGATGAATTCGTAACCCTGTTGAATAAAATTCGTACATTAAAAAAGGTTTATATTTATATTTTAAGAAGTATTTTTACTGTAGCCCTCCCCTATATATATATATATATATATATATATATATATATATATTAGATATCACATGTGTGAGGCACATGGATTATATATTTAAAATTGGGTTAAGTACCAAATACCCCCCCAACGTTGGGGCCCCTATCGCAAATAGGACCCTATACTCAGGGTAAGCGCTGTTTACTACCTCAACGTGGCTAATTTTAAACAAATCCCCCCCTCAAATACCAAATACCCCCCCTGCATTAAGTCACTGTTGGGGGGGTATTTGGTACTTAATACCTGACTATAGGGTCCTATACGCGATAGGGGCCCCAACGTTGGGGGTGGATTTGCTTAGGTTTAGCCACGTTGAGGTAGTAAACAGCGCGGACCCTGACTATAGGGTCCTATACGCGATAGGGGCCCCAACGTTGGGGGGGTATTTGGTACTTAACCCTTTAAAATTTAACTTGTAATATTCATAGATTCAAAATAATAATTAAAAATAAAAAACAAACCATATATATTTTCGAAAATCTACTAAAATTATTTTTTAAAAAGTTTTTAGAACTGGTTTTATTCATTCGAGCACTACTAAAATTACATATAAGAATGGACATAATAATGAAGATTTTAGGAAGAATGTAACAATAGAATAGAGAAAATAAAAAAATTAAAAAAAAAAAGAAAGGGAAAAAAAGGCAATTACAATTTATTCAAATTAAAATTTAAAATTAATTTTGCAAACATAGTGCCACCGTATTGGGAGAATTAATTGATTTGTAACATTTAAATATTATGTGCTAAAACAAAAAATGAAAAATAAAAAACGTTTGGAACCCAATTGTTCTTGACCATTGTACATTATGTGCTTGAACAACTAATTTGCTGCGATTTTTATGGAATATTGGCTGGCGGTTTTTGTTTAATTTTTTCACACCAATTCCAATTATATCCTTGCAATTAAATTTATTTACATTTACTTTGCTCTTTATATATATAAAGATGTAGCAGTAGTTCAATAGGATTGTTTCAAAACTATTGTTTAGGAGTTTTATATTTTATTTTTTATGTAGTTTAGTTGTATTACTTTGGGATTCTGATTAAATGTAAGCCTTATGGTTTTGAAGCTTTGTTGTTAAATTTTTTTGACACATAGCCAACACATGTAGATGCAAGTCTTTTGGTTTCGACATGTTGATCATATGTTTTTAACGTGTTTCTACTCAGACTCAGTCTACCTTGCTCTCTTTCGTGCTTTGCCGCAGTTTTGAGCCGATTTTAGTCTTTCTCCGGTCACCGCCTCCCCTCTTCGAAGGACATTCGAAGGACAGTTGAGTTTAGTTTTGATTCTCGCTCCTTCTGTTAATAAACATTATTAGAATATAGTGAAGTCTCTTACTTGAATCTATTATGTAAATCCTTTTGGATGTCTTCTGTTAATAAACATTATTAGAATATAGTGAAGTCTCTTACTTGAATCTATTATGTAAATCCTTTTGGATGTTGATAATTATTTCTGGTACATGAATTGGACGTGTTTATATTTATACTTGCTCTTTATTTTTAATGTTTTTTAAAATTGGATCCCTATACCTTTTGTTTTAATGAGATGAAAAGTATTGGAGTTCCGATGAGTTAAATTATCCAAGAATTAGTATGGTGTCAATATTTAAGATTCGATATACTAATAATCGTCGACTTTATTTCAAAAAACCAAATCAGTACTCCTCAAATAATCCCACATCTCATAGATTTTTATATGAGATGTGATCATTAATTACATGAACCTCGACTCCTCAAAATTGCCTAAGAACATCTACAAACAAAAAACAGACTGGAATCTTTCTACCTCAAATCTAGGGATGTCAAAAAAGCTCGAAACTGGCGGGTCGACCCGAATAGACCGATAAAAAAAGTGGGTTAGGGCTGAATATTTTTAGCCCGAAAAAAATTTAGCCTGAATGGCCCGAACCGAAAATAGCCCGAGCCCGATAGGGTTGGCCCGAAAACCGAGTGGGTTGGCCCGATTAACCGAACACTTTCTTAATAATTGATTTTTAAACTTTAATACTTTACTTTTTAGTTTGATAATAACATTTTGATGCTTGTATAATATGTTTTGATTTTTTTAACGATTAATAATAAATATTTATGATATAAAAGTCAAAGAAATATAGTAATTTATGTTATATCTATATACAACTTTTATCGGAAACAAAGTTAAAATTAGATTTATGTAAATTTATATTAAAATGACACTAATTTTTGTATCTAAAATAAGGCGAAATGTTTTGATTTAAAAAGCACGACATATTTTTATTACAATAATATGATTTCCATATAAAAAAATTATACATATAAAAAATCATGAATTTGTGGGCCCGAGTGGGTTAGGGTTAGGGTCGAAAAATTTTAGCCCGAAAAATAAAACAACCGACTAGCCCGAACTGAAAATAACCCGAAATCGAATAGGTTGGCCCGAAACCGAGTGGTTGGCCCGATTGACATCCCTACTCAAATCTAATCCAAGTTTCAAAGCGAAAAAAGGAAATTAAGAAAGCAAAAAAAAAATTAAATTCCATCTTCTCTTCGAGAAAACAGTATTTCAGCTACGAAACTTTAAGATTATAACAATGTTTGAAAATATTTAATCTACCAAATCTACTTCTACAAACCGTACAAAAAAAAAAATTACTCAGCTAATTAATTAAAGCATTGACGTTTAATTATTTATGTTGTCGCGTTACAGAATAAATATTCATTTGTAGGATTTTGAAATTTATATACTAATTATGAGCTTGGAAGTTACATTGCGCAAAACAAGCTCAACTTTACGTATTTTCTATAACATGAGCACACAAGCTTCTAAGTATTTATATTAAGGAATATATATATATATATATATATATATATATATATTATACATATATTAATTGTCTATGTTATAATCACCACATATCACACAACATGAGCACAAATCGAAATATTTTTTAATTAATATATTTATATTTATATATTGCAGCTAATATGGTATATAGACAAAGAAGAAATCTACAAAAGCAAAAGAAACGTAGACGAAATGCAAGTGATTTGAATTGTAAGTATTACATTCTTTTATGATATAAATACGTTTAATACATTATGATAAACTATCAATGTTTTTTAATTATATTGTTTATCTATTTAGGTTCATTGCTACACGAGCAAAAGAAACGTAAACGAAATGCAAGTGATTTGAATTGTAAGCATTACATTATTTTAAGATAAAAATATGTATTATACGTTATGATAAACTATTAATATTTTTTTTAATTATATTATTTATCCATTTAGGTTCATTGCTACATGAATTGAAAAAAGTGTCTGATTGCATTCATTGTGGTGCATGAAGATTTGAATATGAACCTCCTACTTTTTGTTGTGATAATGGAAAAATTCAACTTGCATTTTCTGAAGTTCCTCCCGAGTTAGATGAATTGTTTACAGTCCAATCACAAGAAGCTATTAGTTTCAGAAGGAATATTCGGGCTTATAATAGTATATTCTCATTTATTTCATTCGGTGTAAATTTGGATAAAGAACTCGCATATGCAAGACGGGGAGTTTATTCTTTTCGAGCATAACAAATAGTTTATCATGATCTTCTTGGATTGATCCCAACGTTTTTTCAACTATACTTTTATGACGCACAAAGTGAGATTGAAAATAGAATTGACATAATGCAAAATCAAATTTTATCAGAAGCAGTTGTAAAGATACTCATGGGAATTTTAGAGATCAACCCGTATGCAAAATTATTTCGAAGATTGAAAGATTATCCTTCAATGGACAATGTTCAGCTTCATATTTCCAAAGATGTCAACTTAGACCAACGAGTATATAATTCTCCACAGGCTGATTAAATTGCAGCTACATGGGTTGAGGGAAATAATGAAAATATCTCATTGGAGCGGGATATTGTAGTTCATGCTCATTCCGGTGATAGACATAGAATAAAGCATTATTATGGATATTATGATCCATTGCAATATCCACTTCTTTTTCCAATGGGCGAAACAGGTTGGCATCAAAACATTAAAAAGATTGATCCAATGTCTTCAGTTCGTAACACAAATTCTATTTCTACTTCTACTTTATTAGCAAGAACCATAACTGCAGGCGATATTATCTTCAATGAAGATCAAGGTATGTCTATTAACTTTTTATATATTGATTGATGATAAAATTAGTTAAGCAGTTATCATATTTTATATTTTTATGTTTATAAATTGATTTTAATAATTTGATAAATTATAGTATTAAACTTTTGGATTTAAGCGTGTGTAAAAAATAAAAATATACTTTGAAGTCTTTCTGCTCTTATCACTAACTACTGGTGCATGGATGGCCTAAATCCATAAAGTGTTTATTTGTATTTAGAGTGTTTAGGTAATAATGAGTATATTTAATTAAATTTTTAAACACAGTTTGAATGAAAATCTTTTGGTTGTTAATTGGATTGAGATTCTTTTATATAATTAAGGAATTGTTAAGACAATTATTTATTCTGCAACTGTTATATTTTACTTTATTTCACTAACCACTATAATATAACTTTTATTATTTTTATGTTGTATTTTTCTATATTTATAGGTGGTAGAAGACAAAACGTTAAGAATGTATCGTGCAGAGAATATATTTGTTATAAGATACAAATTAGAAATCCAAGACAATCCATACTTTTATTAGCTGGAAGATTATTACAGCAATATATAGTGGATATGTATATAGAATTAGAGACAACAAGACTAAATTTTTTTCGTCAAAACCAATCAAGTATGAGAGCAGAATTGTATCAAGGAATTGTGGATAGTGTCTTTAATGGAGAATTAAGAGGGAATGAAGTTGGCAAAAGAATTGTTCTACCAGCAACATTTATAGGAGGACCAAGAGATATGCAGTGTTGATATCTTGATGCATTGGCATTAGTATAAAAATTTGGGAAACCAGATCTATTCATTACAATGACTTGCAATCCAGAGTGGAAAGAAATATAAGAAGCATTATATGATGATCAAACAGCTCAAGATCGTCCAGACTTAACTACATGAGTATTTCGAGCAAAATTGCAAGACTTAAAAGATCAATTATTCAAGAGGAAAATTTTTGGACATGTAGCTGCACATGTTGATGTAGTTGAATTTCAAAAAAGAGGGTTACCACATGTCCACATGTTGATAATTTTCAAGACTGAGTATAAGTTGAATACGACAAGTGAAATAGATAAGTTTGTAAGTGCCGAACTTCCCGATCAAGAAAACAATTCTGAATTGTTTGAATTGGTGAAAAAACATATGATGCATGGACCTTGTGGAGAGAAAATCTAAATAATCCTTGTTTGGTGAAAGGAAAATGTAAATGCCATTATCCGCGACCATATTGTGAAAGCACACAACAAGGTAAAGATGGATATCCAATTTACAAAAGAAGAAAAAATGGATCAATTGTACGTGTTCAGAATGCAGACTTAGACAACCAATGTGTTCTACCATATAATGCACATCTATATATTGTCCAGATACAACTGTCATATTAATATCGAGTGTCGAGGTATGCTCTGGTATCACAGTTGTTAAGTATTTGTACAAATATATCCATAATGGACATGATAGGGTGGCTGTTCATATAACCCAAGATGATTAGCCGCATCAAGTTGATGAAATCAAACAATTTCAAGATGCACGATGGGTATCTGCGCAAGAAGCAATGTGGAGAATTTATGAATTTGGTCTGAATGATATTTTTCCAGCAGTTATCAACTTACAACTTCACCTTCCTGATAAACAGTTTGTATCCTATCACGCATCCCAAAATCTGCAGAAGCTTTTATTGTGGGATCATGTTTCTAAAACAATGCTAACTGAATATTTTTATATGTGTGCTATAAGTGAAAAGGCAAGGCAGTATCTCTACAGAGAATTTCCAGAGCATTATGTATGTATAAGTGCAGTAAGTCCGATTGAAGGAGAAAGATACTATGAAAAATTATTATTGAATCATGTCAGGGGACCAACCTCTTTCCAATATTTATTGACGGTTAATGGTATAAAATGCTCAACATTCAAAGAAGCGGCACAAAAAAGGAGTTTATTAGAATCTGATCAAAGATCACACATGTTCAACGTGCATCGCACGTTCTCACTGCTAGTTTCAACAAAAGTGCAAAATAATGATACCAATACACAAAAGTATGTTCATAAGATGATTTACAAAGTAATACAACATATCCTTGCATCATTCAAACAAGCATCATGCATCAGACCAAGTAATATCCAACTCGCCCCAGTCGCCTTCAGGAACCCCCAAGGCTTTCCAGACAGCCTTTGAGGCATCAACAATGTTGTTAGGACACGGTGGCTGATAATCGTGATCCTCATCACATCCCATGGTGGAATCACACTCATCCACCACCATTGCTGTCACACTCCGGCCATTGCCACTTATAGTTACGTTGTTGAGGCATCTGCTCCCTCCGCTGTACCAACCGGTTGATAGGGCGACGACTGGTGTGTCGTCAGAGTGGTACTGATTGTCACATTCTGATGGGCCGCCTCCGTCTCCACCCTTCTGGAAGCTGTTTATGGTGAGAACTGCCTTCGTGCTGCCAGAAACGGAGGGGGAGCATTTGTAAGTGGTGTAGAGCTTCCCCTGTTTACAGCAATCGGAGTCGTTTTCCTGGTTGCATTGCCCCGGAGGTGGCTTCTTTCCTCTGATTTTGCCACTCGGATTGCAGGATTGAAGACTGCCCTCCAACACCTGAGCAGCGAGGACGATTAGCAAAGCAAAGATGGCTATTTTTCTGAGGTTCATCATCTTGTATTAGATTGCTGTATGTTTGATGCTGAAATGGGATGGTGAGATCTGTTTATATAAGTATTTTTGAAGTAAAAATGCCAAGAAACTGCTCAAGGCATTCAACTTCAAACCAAATTATCAGTGCATAATGTGACAGAGTTAGAGGCATCATTTCTTACAATCTAGAGTTCAAAATTATTTGCACATAGTTTACATTTATCAGTCAAAATAAATTTTGGCCTATATTTTTCATGATAGCTTAAGCTTTATTTCTTTAGAAAAACTTTCCTTTATTAGCTTTTGTTTAGTCTGTAACAAAAAATAATGCACTAAAAACTTAGAAAATCATCCAAAGATTCTGAGGTTGCACAAAAAATTAAAAAAAATGTACAGTGCTGATAACCAACAGAAATTTCTCTCTCTCTCTTTGTGTGTGTGTGTGTTTTTTTTCTCTGGTTTTGAAGATAAAAAGCAATCTTTAATTTTGAAGATAAAAAAAGCATCATCAATACTTGATTTTATCTTTGTAAGTAACTTCATTTTATTGTAATGATAAGATAGATTTGATATGTTTTAGACATTCATACTGTTTTGTTCTCATTTAACTCTCTTTATCTGAAAACTCAACCAAACATAGTTAAAAAATTCCAGTATTTCTCTGTTTTTTTTAAAAGAGCAGCTCCATATTATCTAATTTGTGCAATTACCAGATCAAAATAAAGATTTTGATGCCACATTTTTACCTTTTTTTAACTCGATAATTATCTTTCAAGAACCGTTGTGAAGATGGTTACACGTCCAACGTTTAGGCCGTCATATTAATGGAACAAGAAATTTATGCAAAGAACAGAAGTTTGAACAAACTGCATTATATTTACATTCTTGATATGATTCAAGAATTCTCACAACATAATCTTACAATGACATAAAAACTGGATAAAACACATAAACTGCATTAGGCATCAGACCAAGTGATATCCAACTCTCCCCAGTCACCTTCATCCACTCCCAATGCTTTCCAGACGGCTTTTGAGGCGTCAACGATGTTGTTAGGACACGGAGGCTGGTAGTCGTGGTCATCATCGCATCCCATTGTCGAGTCACACTCATCAACCACCATGGCAGTCACACTCTTCCCATTGCCACTGATGACAATGTTCTTGAGGCACCTTGATCCTCCGGTGTACCATCCAGTCGAGAGCGCCACAACAGGCGTGTCGTCAGAGTGGTACTTGTTGTCGCACTCTGATGGGCCGCCTCCGTCCCCACCCTTCTGGAAGCTGTTGAGGGTCAGAACTGCCTTTGTGCTTCCAGAAACGGGGGGAGAGCACTTGTAGGTGGTGTATGACTCCCCTGCTTTGCAGCAGTCGGAGTCGTTCTCCTGATTGCATTCCCCCCGGTGGCGGAGTCGTGCCCTTTATCGTCCCACTCGGCTTGCACGACTGGAGCCTGGCATCGGTGGGATATGCTGCAAGAAAGTTCAGCACAAGGAGAAGTCCTCCTAGGGTGAAGTTCCTCATTTTGGATTGATATTTGATATATTGCTTTTGAATTATTGATAAAAAAACTGGATAATTTGATGCAAATTAGGATGGAATAATCTGATTATATATATACAGGTTTAGGCAGTGGAAATGACAAGAAAGTGCTCAAACAGCAGTGAACTGATAATTTATTAATTATACTAATTAAGAATTAGTTACTTTGCCATAAGCATGGACTAAAATCTTGTCATATTTTCATTTATGTCATTTGATAACACAGTATGGAAGCATATAAACATATACTAATAAGAAGATAGCATGCATTTCTGACTTCTGAGTCGATTCTTTCGCCTTTTTATTGCCGGTTGGAGATCCAATCAAGGCTGCTGAAGACAGAACATAACCTATCTCTATTTCCATCTCCATCATCAGCATTTAAAAATTTAATTTTATTAGTTCAGTTTTGACAACAACAATGGCATTTTTCTTGTGGTAAACCTCTATATAAACTCATATTTTTCACTCCCAATATCAAGAATTTCCATTGCTGAGCTAAAATTGGTATCATGATGAGGAACTTGAGCTTGGGAGCACTTTTTCTTGCACTGATATTCTCCCCTCATTTATCAGAAGCTCGGCATCGAACCTGCAAGCCGAGTGGCAAAGTGAAGGGAAAGAAGCCACCTGAAGGATACTGCAACGAAGACGACAACATCTGCTGCAGAGAGGGGAAATATTACACTACTTACAAATGTTCTCCACCGGTGTCTGCAGCCACAAAGGCAGTTCTCTACGTCACCGGCTTTGAGAAAGGCGGAGATGGATATAAGCCATCCAAATGCGAGCACAAGTACTACTCGGACGACACACCTGTTGTCTCTCTGCCTACCGGATGGTACAGTGGAGGGAGAAGGTGTCTGAACAACATCACCATAAGTGGTAATGGGCGGAGCGTGGAAGCTATGGTGGTTGATGAGTGTGATTCCTCCAAGGGATGCAATGCAGGCAGCGATTACCTCCCTCCGTGCTCTAACAACGTTGTTGGCGCATCTTCTGCTGTCTGGAAAGCATTGAAGGTGCCCGTGCAAGACTGGGATGAACTGGACATCACCTGGTTGGATGCCTAATGACACAACTTGTGCTTTCATTTCTTTTTTGTTGCATTTTCAATGTATGGTTTCATGTGGATTAAGAATAATTTTAATGATCTCATAATTTCCTGTCCCAATCTTCTTTAGAAAGATCTGCAGAATTAAAGTTAAGCAGTAGATAACATAAAACTAATCTCAGTTACAACAAGACAATCTGTTTCTCAATCCTTTGTCCACATTAAGCTTTGGATATGAGAGAGAAAACTCTTCTGCTTCGCGGAGTTCTGAAGATTTCAAGACGAAGAAGGGTTCGAATATTTCAGATGAATTATGTATTACAGAAACCATACAAGTTGTTATGAATAGTAATAAGTATCCCACATTGGTTTAGTGTTCCTAGTTGTGATAGTTCTCTTACATATAAATATGTACTCTTATCTCCAATATAAATACATCTTCCTACTTCTTCTTCTTCAATATGTTTTATATCTTTATTCTCTACATGGTATCAGAGCATGTTAGATACCTGATAATTTTTTCTACTGTACGTATTTATAAATAGTACTGTACGTATTTATGAATAGTACTTTACGTATTTATGAATAGTTTTTTTTTTCTCTATTCCTATAAGTATGCTCTGTGGTTGCAGCATTGTCTGATCTTCCACATCAGAAATTTTTTTTTTTGTTTTCCTTCATCTCTCCGGCCGTCCTTCTCTCCGGCTGGCACTACTATTGCTGCTCGGGTCTCCCCGTCGCACAGCCTCCCTCTCTAGCTTTTGTTTTCAGCCACCGTTGCTGTCTATTCTCTATATAGGGTTTCAGTTTTCTAATCCTTTTACATCATGTCTGATTCAAAATCCGCTGCCCTAGGAACCACCATAAAATTGAATGGTTCCAATTATCTTCTCTGGTCTCGTGCCTTTCTATTGTTCTTAGGCTCTCAGAAAAAGAAAACACATGTTCTAAGTGATCCAGTTGCTTCTACGGATCTCAAATATGATGCCTGGAGTGCCGACGATTGTGCTGTCATGACTTGGCTTTTGAATAGTCTTGAAGACTCTGTTAGTAAGAATATCATGTTCTTAGAAACTGCTAAGGACATGTGGGATACATTACGGCAGATGTATTCCAATGACAAGAACGTATCTCGTGTCTTCGAGTTATATGAGAAACTTTTCTCTCATACTCAGTCTGGCCAATCAGTTAATGACTATTTCTCTACACTCAAAGGACTTGCTGATGAAATTCTTGTTTATCATCCACTATCCTGTTCTGTCACTCAGCGGGCCACACAGTGGGAAGAGTTCATGGTTGCCAAATTCTTATCAGGTTTGGATGCTGATCTCCGACCAGTTCGTGACAGCCTGTTATCAAGTGATAATGTTCCATCATTATCCAATGCCTTATCTCGTGTGTTGCGGGTTTCCACTGGTCGTACCGATGATGCTACTTCACCTAATTCTTCTGCCATGGCTGCTCGCAGTCAGAATTCTCATGTTAGTGCCTCTTTTTCGCCCTCCAACCAGGCTATTCAGAATCAAAATTATGCTCACGGTCAAAGTTCTTACGGTGGTCGTGGTCGTGGCCGTAGTGGTGAACGAGGTCGTGGCCGAGGTCGCGGTTCTGATCGTTATTGTGAGTATTGCCACCGAACCAATCACACTTCTGAAAATTGTTGGAAAACCTTTGGCAAACCAGGTCGGGCTCATACAGTTGTTCCTGATCCTCAGTCTTCCTCCAGTGATGATACGGTCTCGCTCTCACGGGCTCAATACGACAAACTGATCCAATCCATCAATTTGTCATCTGGTACTGCTCCATCTACTAGTGCAGCCTCTCCTATAGTTGCTTCCGCAGGTGCGTTTGCAGTGTCTCATGGTAAGTCTTGGTTGGTAGATTCTGGTGCCTCTGTCCATATTACTGGTACTAAATCTCTTTTGACATCTTTTACTCATTCATCCTTACCTTCTGTCCGTGTCGCTGATGGCACCTATTCTTCGGTGACGGGGAGTGGTGTTGTCCGTCCTACTCCCCAATTAACTCTTAACAATGTCATGTTTGCTTCTAAATTTCCCGTTAGCTTATTATCGGTTAGTCAACTTACCAAAACTCACAATTGCTCTGTCACTTTTTTTCCTACCTTTGTTACCTTTCAGGACCTGCAGACGAAGAAGACGATTGGTGGAGGACATGAGCGTGACGGGGTTTACTACTTGGATTCTGGTATTCCTGCACCTTCGCGTGCTCTCTCTGCCACCGTGACTCCATATCAGTGGCATTGTCGCCTTGGTCATCCGTCGCCGTCTAGTCTTTGCAGTTTAATTCCTACTTCGTCTGTTGAATTTCAATGTGAGTCTTGTGAGTTGGGCAAGCACCATCGCACATCTTTTCCTTCTAGAATTGATAAACGTAGTTCTTTTGCTTTTGAGCTTGTTCATTGTGATGTTTGGGGTCAGAGTCGAGTTGAGTCTAGAGGGGGTTTCAGATATTTTATGGTCTTGGTTGATGATTATTCGCGTATGACATGGGTGTATTTGCTCAAACAGAGAACTGGAGTCCCTGCTATACTAAACTCTTTTTATCATGAAATAAAAACTCAATATTCTGTCGATTTGCGTATTCTTCGCACTGATAATGCTCTTGAATTCACTCAAAAATCTATTTCATCTTTTTGTGATTCTCGTGGCATAATTCATCAAACTTCCTGCTCACATACTTCCCAACAAAATGGAGTTGCAGAACGAAAACACCGTCATATTTTGGATGTTGCTCGTACTCTTATGTCTCATATGCGGGTTCCTAAGTGGTTATGGGGTGATGCTGTTCTTACGGCATGTTTTCTCATTAATAGAATGCCTTCTAGTGTGCTTCATGGAGATATTCCTTTTTCGTATCTTCATCCTGACAAACCTCTTTACCCTGTCCCTCCTCGCATTTTTGGGTGTGTTTGTTTTGTTCATGATCTAAGTCCTGGGTTAGATAAGTTATCTCCTCGTTCTATTAAGTGTGTTTTTCTCGGGTATTCTAGAACACAGAAAGGGTATAGATGTCTTGACCCTCTTACCAAACGTCACTATGTCTGTGCCGATGTCACCTTCTTTGAATCTCTTCCATTTTTTCCTCATACTAGCACTACTTCTCAAAATAAGTTACACTCTGCTCCTTTGCCTATACCTGCGATAGTTTCTCCTCCTACTCAACCCTTACAAGTGTATACCCGTCGTCCTCGTCCCGCACCAGTTCCAGAGACTGTTGCTGAACCGGCCTCATGTTCTCCACCCGAGTTATCTTCTTCTGCAGATTCTGAGGATGACCAACCTGCTAACACAGATGACTTACCTATCGCTATACGCAAAGGTAAACGTACTTGTACCACTCGCCATCCAATGTCTAACTATGTCTCTTTTGCCTGTTTGAGTCTTTCTTTTCGGTCTTTTGCTCTTTCCCTTTTCTCTACAGTTATTCCAACTTCTTACCTTGAGGCACTCAAACATCCGCATTGGAAGGCTGCTATGGATGAGGAGATGTGTGCCCTTTTATCTCGTGGCACTTGGGTTCTAGCAACTGCTCCTGTTTCTGCTGTTATTGTTTCTTGTCGTTGGGTGTTCACTATCAAGTTTCTTGCTGATGGTACCATTGATCGGTACAAAGCCCGCCTTGTAGCAAAAGGTTTTACACAGACTTATGGTGTGGATTACTTTGAGACATTCTCTCCCACCGCTCGCTTGAACTCCATTCGCATCTTGTTCTCCTTGGCTGTTAATCTTTCTTGGCCTATGTATCAGCTTGATGTGAAGAATGCTTTTCTCTATGGCGATATATCTCCAACTGTTTATATGGAGCAACCTCCCGGGTATGTTGCTCAGGGGGAGGATTCTACTAAGGTGTGTTGTCTTAAGAAGGCTATTTATGGTCTTAAGCAAAGTCCGAAGGCATGGTTTGACAAGTTTAGTAGTGTTCTCAGCAAAATTGGGTTTAAGCAATGCAAGTCTGACCACTCTGTTTTTGTGCGCCATCAAGCCTCTGGAATTGTCATTCTCGTTGTCTATGTCGATGACATCCTTATATCTGGGAGTGATGTACAAGGAATTGCTGATACAAAGACATACTTGCAAGTAGGGGTGAGCAAAAACCGAACCAAACCATATTTTAGTTCGGTTTAAAAAAAAAACCGAACCGAACCGAATTAACCGAACAAACCGAACCGAATTAACCGAAATTTTTATAATTAAAACCGAACCGAACCGAAAAACCGAATTAATCCGAAGAAAACCGAAATTTTCGAAAAAAAACCGAAAAAACCGAAATTTTCGGAAAAAAACCGAAAATTCCAAAAAAAACTATAAAATTAAAAAAATATTAGAAGTTAGATATTATAAAATTATAATTAAAATATTATATATATATTATAAATATAATTCGGTTTTTCGGTTTTGTTCGGTTTTAAAAAATCCGAACCGAACCGAACCGAAAAACCGAAATTTTATGGGAAAAAAAACCGAACCGAACCGAAAAACCGAAAAAACCGAACCATATTTTAAAATTTCGGTTTGGATCGGTTCGGTTATTCGGTTTCGGATTTTTTGCTCACCCCTACTTGCAAGAACAATTCGTTATTAAGGATTTGGGACGTCCCAAGTACTTCTTGGGAATTGAAATTGCTCACAGCAAGTATGGAATTTCTCTGTCTCAGCAGAAGTATGCTACTGATTTACTTAAAGAAACCGGGTTGTTGGGAACGAAGCCGGTTGATACTCCTATGGATATTGACCCGAATGTCTGGGATGAGAGTGAAGATTTCTTGGAGGACAAAGCTAAGTACAGACGTCTTGTTGGGAAACTTATCTACTTGACAGTGACACGGCCTGATATTTCTTTTGCGGTTGGTTTGGTTAGTCGTTTCTTGGATAAGCCTAAACAAGTTCATTGGGAAGCTGCTATTCGAATTCTTCGATATATCAAGAAATCTCCGGGAAAATGATTGTTCTTTAAAAAAAATGGTCATCTAAAAATTGAAGGGTACTCTGATGCTGATTATGCTGGCTCTAAAATTGATCGGAAATCGACATCTGGATACTGTACTTACTTGGGTGGAAATTTGATAACTTGGAGGAGCAAGAAACAACAAACAGTTGCTAGATCTTCAGCCGAGGCTGAGTATAGAGCTATGGCTCATACTGCAACTGAGATGATTGGTGTGAAGAATCTGCTTGGGGAATTAGGATTCACTTTCAATGAACCGTTACCCATGCACTGTGATAACCAAGCAGCTATTTACATTGCTAACAATCCAGTTTTTCATGAACGGACTAAACATATTGAGGTTGACTGCCATTTCATTCGTGAGTGTGTATTGAACCAAACTATTTCTACTCCGTTCACTTCTTCGTCAGATCAAATTGCTGATATCTTCACTAAACCGTTGGGAGGCAAGCGTTTCTCTGAGTTGTGTATCAAGCTGGATATGATTAACATATATGCTCCAGCTTGAGGGGGAGTGTTATGAATAGTAATAAGTATCCCACATTGGTTTAGTGTTCCTAGTTGTGATAGTTCTCTTACATATAAATATGTACTCTTATCTCCAATATAAATACATCTTCCTACTTCTTCTTCTTCAATATGTTTTATATCTTTATTCTCTACACAAGTTACAGACAATAAACCATGCTCAAAGCAAAAGGCAAAAGCAAGTGAAAAAAAAAAGTGTTGTTGTTGGCATATTAAAAGGAGTAATTCAACCATCAAGAATTATATTCAAGAAAACTTTCTTTTCTTCAAATTATGATAATTTTGCCAGAAAGATTCAGTTTTGATGGGAGATGTATGCCAAAATAGTCGTTTTCTCAAGATTCAGACGATCTTTGATAGCTTTAAGATGAAGGAGACAGTTTTTCTTTTGTAAGAGAGTAGAATTACTTTATGTAATAAAAAGAGAAATAGAGATGAAATGTATAACAGTTTAGGGCAGTTCATGAGTTATCAGTTTCACTCTGACTTCTCAGAAACATCGATTTCTCAGAACAGAAATAAGCAGGTGTGTGCAAGAAACTGCGCGTTATATTTCAACAAAAGTGCAAAATAATGATACCAATACACAAAAGTATATTCATAAGATGATTTACAAAGTAATAGTACAACATATTCTTACATCATTAATTCAAACAAGCATTAAGCATCAAGCATCAGACCAAGTAATATCCAACTCTCCCCAGTCGCCTTCAGGAACCCCCAAGGCCTTCCAGACAGCCTTTGAGGCATCAACAATGTTGTTAGGACACGGTGGCTGATAATCGTGATCCTCATCAC
Organism: Salvia miltiorrhiza; assembly: GCF_028751815.1. Lineage (NCBI taxonomy): Eukaryota > Viridiplantae > Streptophyta > Magnoliopsida > Lamiales > Lamiaceae > Salvia > Salvia miltiorrhiza. The sequence continues at coordinate 54,279,400 of NC_080394.1, read as the reverse complement.
ATCCCATGGTGGAATCACACTCATCCACCACCATTGCTGTCACACTCCGGCCATTGCCACTTATAGTTACGTTGTTGAGGCATCTGCTCCCTCCGCTGTACCAACCAGTGGATAGCGCGACAACTGGTGTGTCATCAGAGTGGTACTGATTGTCACATTCTGATGGGCCGCCTCCATCTCCACCCTTCTGGAAGCTGTTGATGGTGAGAACTGCTTTCGTGCTTCCAGAAATGGGGGGAGAGCATTTGTAAGTGGTGTAGAGCTTCCCTTGTTTACAGCAATCGGAGTCATTTTGCTGGTTGCATTGCCCCGGAGGTGGCTTCTTTCCTCTGATTTTTCCACTCGGGTTGCAGGATTGAAGTCGGCCCTCCAACGCCTGAGCAGCAAGGACGATTAGCAAAGCAAAGATGGATACTTTTTTGAGGTTCATCATCTTGTATTAGATTGCTGTATGTTTGATGCTGAAATGGGATGATGAGATCTGTTTATATAAGTATTTTTGCAAGAAAAATGCCAAGAAACTGATCAATGCATTCAACTTCAACTAAATAATCTGCTCAAAATATCTTAAGCTTAATTTACATTATCAGTCAAAAATAAATAAAGCTTCTCATCCACTCTCTCTCAAGCCACAGACTGATATTTTGGCCTAAGTATTTCATCAATGGTTGAGATTCATTTTTCTGACTTTTTTGTTTTTATTATGAGTGTTTTTCAAGTCTTGATGCATCATTGTAAAGTTACTGATTCTTAATTACTAGAAAAACTGGATCATCACAGACAAATTATCAGTTCACTGCTGTTTGAGCACTTTCTTGTCATTTGACTCATTTCTAGTGGCTAAACCTGTATATATATAATCAGATTATTCCATCCTAATTTGCATCAAATTATCCAGTTTTTTATCAATAATTCAAAAGCAATATATCAAATATCAATCCAAAATGAGGAACTTCACCCTAGGAGGATTTCTCCTTGTGCTGATCTTTCTTGCAGCATATCCCTCCGATGCCAGGCTCCAGTCGTGCAAGCCGAGTGGCACGATAAAGGGCACGACTCCGCCACCGGGGGAATGCAATCAGGAGAACGACTCCGACTGCTGCAAAGCAGGGGAGTCATACACAACCTACAAGTGCTCTCCCCCCGTTTCTGGTAGCACGAAGGCAGTTCTGACCCTCAACAGCTTCCAGAAGGGTGGGGACGGAGGCGGCCCATCAGAGTGCGACAACAAGTACCACTCTGACGACACGCCTGTTGTGGCGCTCTCGACTGGATGGTACACCGGAGGATCAAGGTGCCTCAAGAACATTGTCATCAGTGGCAATGGGCAGAGTGTGACTGCCATGGTGGTTGATGAGTGTGACTCGACAATGGGATGCGATGATGACCACGACTACCAGCCTCCGTGTCCTAACAACATCGTTGACGCCTCAAAAGCCGTCTGGAAAGCATTGGGAGTGGATGAAGGTGACTGGGGAGAGTTGGATATCACTTGGTCTGATGCCTAATGCAGTTTATGTGTTTTATCCAGTTTTTATGTCATTGTAAAATTATGTTGTGAGAATCCTTGAATCATATCAAGAATGTAAATATAATGCAGTTTGTTCAAACTTCTGTTCCTTGCATAAATTTCTTGTTCCATTAATGATGCATGATTAAGAAGCATCTGTGTCACGGCCTAAACATCAATAAACCTATTGATCCTATTTGACCATAAACTTAAAATGACCATCAATTTACAGATGAAATATAACAAAAGTAAACTCAAGCATTGATGATGGATTTCTTTCTGATCTTCAAAATTAATTATTAGTATTATTTTCTCTGAAAAGAAGGTTTTTTCTGTTTGAACAGTTATTCATCCAAAGCTGCTTTCATGTCATACAAGAATTATACAAAGGAAAATCTGTGAATCATTGTATATATTTGTTGGTTAAGCTTCTTAGCATGAATCCATGGCCGAAATCTTGTCTGAACATAGGTTTTTTGTCTGATTATGCAGTCCCTTTCATCACTATTAGCCCATTACATATATGTCTTTCCATTTTTAGTAGATTATTTCACCATGTTATTACTAGTTGGAGATAAAATCAAGGCATGCAAAAAACAGAACATCTCCATCTCCAACTCAACTGTTTAAGCTTTGGAATTCATAAAGAAGACTGTTGTCAATTGGCATAATTAAAAGATGAATTTTAGAAATTAAACTCAACTATCAAGAACCATATTTTATAAAAGAAATGTTTCTTGATACCAATGATTTAAGCTAGCTTTAAACAGTTTGTCTTCAGTAAGAAAGATAGAATTGTTTGATGTAAAATGAAGAGAAATCGTGATGAATGGTTATCACTTATCAGAAACATTGATGCTTTCCTGCAAGAAACTAGTGATTTATATAGTTCAACAAAAGTGCAAAATAATGAACACCAAGACTCAAAGTAATATTCATAAGAGCATAAGATGATTTACAAAGTAATACAACATATCCTTACATCATTTAAACAAGCATTAAGCATCAGACCAAGTGATATCCAAGCCGCCCCAGTCGCCTTCAGGAACCCCCAGGGCTTTCCAGACAGCCTTTGAGGCGTCAACCAGGGACGGAGCCAGGGGGGGGCTAGGGGGGGCTAGAGCCCCCTCCCAAATTTTGAGTTTTTTTTTTTTTTTAAATATATATAGATATATGTTTATACCTATTATAAAATAATTTTGTTTTATAAAAGAGTATTTGGTTATTATATTATCTCATGTATATACTTAATTTAAGGATAATTCTGTTATTTAAAACTATATAATCTATGAAATATTGTTTGTTATTATTACTATTATACTTGTCTTTTAATAAAAAATGCCTAATATGTATGAAATGCTAAAAAAAATTATAATGTATTGAAACTAATTTGTAATATATAGAAAATATATAATCTATGAACATGTTTGTTTGTTATTATTATTATTATGCTTGCCTTTTAATAAAAAATGTCTTAAATATACGGAATGTCCAAAAAAAGTTTTGTGATATATTGAAACTATATAATCTATGAAAATATTGTTCGTTATTATTAGTATTATGCTCGTATTTTAATAAAAAAAATACCTTAAATATACAGAATGCCCCAAAAAAAATTCTCGGGGGCTACCGCCCCCGAACCCCCGTACAGTTTCAGCCCCCCCCGAAATTAATTCCTGACTCCGTCCCTGGCGTCAACAATGTTGTTAGGACACGGTGGCTGATAGTCGTGAACCTCATCACATCCCATGGTGGAATCACACTCATCCACCACCATGGCTGTCACACTCCGGCCATTGCCACTTATAGTCACGTTGTTGAGGCATCTGCTCCCTCCGCTGTACCAGCCAGTTGATAGAGCGACGACTGGAGTGTCATCAGAGTGGTACTGATTGTCACACTCTGATGGGCCGCCTCCGTCTCCACCCTTCTGGAAGCTGTTGATGGTGAGAACTGCCTTCGTGCTGCCAGAGACGGGGGGTGAGCATTTGTAAGTAGCGTAGAGCTTCCCCTGTTTACAGCAATCAGAGTCGTTTTCCTGGTTGCATTGCCCCGGAGGTGGCTTCTTTCCTCTGATTTTGCCACTCGGGTTGCAAGACTGGAGACGGCCCTCCAACGCCTGAGCAGCGAGGATGAGCATCAAGACGAGAACGGCTCCTTTTCCGAAGTAATTCATCTCAAAGCTCGGGTTCTTTAAGATTAGTATTGGAAGAATGAATGTTGGTTGCAGAAATGGGATGCAATTATATGTTTATATAAAGTTTCCAGCCTTAAAAATGCCAAGAAAGTGATCAAGGCCTTTGATTGAAACCAAATCATGTCTGAAACATGATGAGAGAGAGAGTAATATATCCATATGAAATTGCTTGAATTTGCCGTTTCAGTTGATCTTTCCATGCCAAGACTGATACATTGGCCCAGTCTGCTAAAATTCCAAATCTCTCAACATTTTGTGTGAGAATCTTTTATAAAGATTTGATTACTACTTTAGTTTTAATGACAGCAATCATCGTAGTTAATTATGCAGTCCCTTGCCCTTAATCTTGCCATTAGGCTTGCATGGTTTAGCTTCAACCCCATGCAATGCAAGGCCATGGTGAGAAGAGAGAGAAGCAGAAGGAGGAGAGAGAAAGCCTGATTCTTCAGCTTCTGTTTGTTGTTTTTGGACTATTAACTCTGTTTCTTTGAATTTACTCTCACTACAAACATATTGTTACTGCTCTACACATTGAAAACATCGTACCAGTAAACTATAATCAGTGACGGAGGGAGGGGGGGTCCAGTGGGGGCACTGGGCCCCACTGGAAATTTCAAAATAATTACTAATATATATATAGTAATATTTATATTTTTAGTTAAATATATGTACTTTTAATTCTAAAAAAAATCTCTTTTTTCCTTAAAACAATCATAAATTCACAACATTTTTTAATTTAGGTGGATGTTATTTTATATTGTTTGTTATTATTTTTAATTGAAAGAGTAAATTTGAATTTTCAATTATCTATAATGAACGATCATAAAGAAAACAGTAAATTTTGAATTTTAAATGTAACTTTTTTTATAATCACCTTGCAATTTACTTTCCATGTTTATTTTACTTTTTAAATTATGTTATAGATTGTTTGTTTTAGTTTCTTTATTAATAATATTTTTTAATTATAACTTGATTTTATTATGTATTACATATTATAGTTTTCCTTAATAAAATTCCCATTTAATATTAGATATTATAGTTAATATATTTAAGTAATTAATCTTAGTTCATATCAGTTATTAGCTCAAACCATATGCTAGTGAATTAGTTTTCATTTCTTTTTTGTATATATGTTATTCGTATTTACATTATTAATGAGGATTTAGTATTTCTTTAGTTATGCGAAGTAGTGCGTTAGTGAATGAATCCAATTATTATTTTTATTTTCAGATATCAAGTTATTAATTATTATTAATAATCCTAAATTTTGTTATGTAAGTTATTAGAACATATTTTGATTAATCGTAGTACCTCAAATTGAAAGAGATTTTTTTGATTCCATTTATTTTAAATATTACAATGAAGTTTTTATATTATAATTTTAGAATACTAAATGTAAAAAAAATACTATATGTTATAATATAGCAATGCCTAGCTATTAATTTTAAACGATGCATTGTACATAAAATAAATTGATAAAAAAATAATTTTATTTTTAATTTATATATATATATATATATATATATATATTATTTTAAAATTATTACAAATTGGGCCCCCCTGAAATAAAATCCTGGCTACGTCACTGACTATAATTAACGGTGTTTGTTGTGTCTGTTGCTGATGGACATGTAAAATCTATCTATGATTAAAATGCGAAGAAAATAATCAAGGAATTTGAGTTATACCAAATCTTCTGCTAATTGTGAATGTAGTAAAAAAGAAATGGTACTTTTTGGCCTATCGTTTGGGCGTTTTCTTAAAAATATCTCACCCTAAGCATAATTATAAAACAGTAAACATGGTTTCATTTTTTTTCTTATTTATGGCCCGCAAAAATTTTTCGACGACCGATATTTGACGTGTTCCGGCCAAGTGCCATGTCATTAGTACACGTCAGCATTAAAAAAATAAAAGAAAAAAACTTGACATCAATTTTTGGCCCAACGTTTGGGCGTTTTCTCAAATATATCACACCCTAATCATTTACAAAACAATACTCATCGTTTCATTTTTTTTCTTATTTGACGTGTTTCATCATTTGACGGTATTTGACCTAGATCATTTATAGACATTGCACTCCATATCTCAACAACAAATAAAATTTATAACAATTGAGAAAAATGAATGAGAGAACAATACATGAATCTCTCACTACAGGACAAATCTGTCAAAGTAGGAGGTAAGACTGGGGTCTCAAGACCGATAGCTTAAGCTTTTGGAAGTCATGAAATGATGATGGTAGATCGCTTAAACTCTAGGAAAATTTCACAAACACACATATTATTATCCACAGAGTGATACAAACACAATAACAACAATATCGATGATTCTTATTTATATTAGTGCATATAATACTAATGAAACGTCAAATGGTGGAACACGTCAAAAATCGGTCGTCGGATTATTTTTGCGGGTCACAAATTAGAAACGATGGATATTATTTTGGAAATTTGATTAGGGTGGGATATATTTGAGAAAACGCCCAAACGATGGACCAAAAACTGATGTTAAGTTTTTTTTTTTTTTTTAATGCTGACATGGCACTTGGCCGGAACACGTCAAATACCGGTCGTCGGAAAATTTTTGCGGGCCATAAATAAGAAAAAAAATGAAACGATGGATATTGTTTTGTAATTATGCTTAGAATGAGATATTTTTGAGAAAACGTTCAAACAATGGGCCAAAAACTAATATTTACCCAAAAAGAAATTTCGAGAAAAATAAAAGGAAAATGAAGTTTTGTTATAACTTCTCAAAATCTAATTAAGCAGATCAAGCTAATGTAACAGTCCTTGCCATGAGAAGTCAAATATTTTGAACCCTCCATCGGAATCTCTCTCTCTCTCTTCATGTTGCAGACAGATGATTTGGTTTAAATCAACTGCCTTGAGCACAGTGGCGGAGCCAGACTTTGAGTTCAGGGGGGTCCAATTTTTTTTAATAAAATAAATAAATAAATAATAAAAAATTCGAAATAAATAATAATCACTAATACAACTATAATGTCATTTAAATTACATAACAAGTCAAATAAACAACATAAACAATTTTTTTCAGAAATCATAACATTTCTCTCCTGTTTTTCATGTTCTGAAACCTCTGCATAATAGCTTCATTAGTAACATTTACAAACACATCCTTTTCGATGTAAGGTACTAAGCAATCGTTCAAAAGATTGTCTCCCATACGATTGCGAAGAACACTCTTGATGATCTTCATTGCTGAAAAGACTCTTTCAACTGTAGCAGTAGCAACTGGTAAAGTCAATGATAACTTAACTAACAAATACACCAAAGGAAAAATGTCATGTTTCCTTGTAGAAACCATCTTCTCAGCAAGATCTCCAATCCCTGATAGTTCTAAGAACTTTTCATCCATGCGCACATCGACAATAAAGTTCTCAAGCTGACTTTCAAGTTCATACAAAGCAACTTCAGAAAATTCAGACGGATAAAACTTTGCAAGTCGAACTAGCTTTTCAATATCAAATCCAGCAAATGAGTCTCTAGGATCCAAACATGACATGCATAAAATCAATTCTGTGTTGACTTCATCAAAACGTTGATTTAACTCTAAAGCCTGCATGTCAATCACAGTGTAAAAAAGCTCAACTCGATAATGGTGGAGATTTGTCATTTTCTCAACTCTACGCCTTCCTCTTCCTCGAGGTGCATATTCATCTTCCATATCAATCATTTCTATCTCATTTTTACTACAAAACTTAGAAATGTCAGTTAACATCATCTCCCATTCTTTATCTCTCATTGCTTGCAAGCGAGTTTTTGCTACATTAACAAGTCTCATTGCATTCACAATATCTTGTTCTTTCCTTTGTAGCACTTGAGATAGATCATGTGTAATTCCCAAAATTTTCTTCATCAGATGTAACACAAAGACAAACTCAAATCGACTAATAACATCTAACAAATCCATAGCTTCAGATTTTTGTGAATCATCGGTACCATTTGCCCCAACATACTCCAGAACATCAACAACAGAAGTAAATAAGTGAATCAAGTTGATGAGAGTACCGTAATGAGAACTCCAACGAGTGTCCCCGTGTCGTTTCATCCCCATTTCTTGATTCAATCCCCTTCCGGTCTTAATTTCATCACTTGCAATGCCTTCCATAATCTTCTCTCTTTGGCTCTCTCGAAGCATATCCCTGCGCTTACATGAACCTCCAACCACATTGCATAAACGCGAGATAGTGTTAAAGAAAGACCCAATAATGATATGCTTTTTCGCAACAGCAACAATTGTTAGTTGAAGCTGATGAGCAAAACAATGAACATAATAGGCATTAGGATTCCTCTTGAGTATCAAAGTTTTCAATCCACTGAATTCACCTCTCATGTTACTTGCACCATCATATCCTTGACCTCTCAAACTAGAAATGCTCAACCCATAAGTAGAAAATAAGGAATCAATTCCCTTCTCAAGTGAGGTAGCAATTGTGTCACTAACATGCACTAGACCAATAAATAAGCTCTACGCACCTGCTCAATCATGTTTGGAGGATAGCTCATTATGTTAGGCCGTAGTCCCGGATCACTTGGAAGATTTAATAAATCAACCACTTTCGAAGATGGCTCAAGCTGAAGATCAACTTCAATATTCACTTCTTTTGGTGATGCTTCAGGTTCCACACGTGCATTAGGACCATTAATCGTTGAAGATGAACCCGCCCCACTTGTAGTAACTATGTGATTATAATATCGTTTCATTTTCAGCTACTTCCTGTGAATAAAAAATATATACATTTCAGTCAATATATAAACGCATTAATACCAACAAGGCAACAAATATATAAGGCAAATCACCAATCAAATGAAGGGGGATTGAACTAGGTAATTACAAGAGTGCTCAATAATTCATTTGGGGGGTGATTAACTTATTCATTTGGAAGCAAACAAACACATTGCAGTAGTTCGGCAGTTCCCATTTTTGGTGATGCTACTGGATTCTTTTTCAATATCAAAATAACAATTCTCATTCATACCAAAGGAACATTACAATGTGAATACTACTGATTTAGACATCACATCAAATCATCAATAGAGAAAAACAAAAGAACAAACAAAAAAGATCAATTGATTTAAACATGTTGCAGTTCGGCAGTTCCCATTTTTAATTTCAAAGAAGAAGAAAACTAATTCAGATTTTAGAATCGCAGAAGTGAGTCAACATTCTTAAGCATACAAACTTATATTTTTAAAACCAACATGAAATTAAAGCAAAAGACGTCGCACCGGAGAGAGACGACGCACCGGAGAGAGATTGCTGTCGACGGAGAGAGATTGCCGGCGACGGCGTCGACAGGGGCAGGCTGGCAGCAACCGGTAGAGAAGTTGGAAAGCGGCGCGGCACCTGGAAGTTGGAAAGCGGCGCAGCTGCGCAATGGAGAAGGGTTCAGAGGTTAGGTTGTGAGGCAGGGGGCTGCGAAAATTGTTCCTAAAATTGTTTTTTTTTTAATTTTTATTAATATATATGAAATTACTAAAATACCCCTGCGAAAATTACCAAATTCCAGGGGGGTCCAGTGACCCCACTGCCCCCCCCTTGGCTCCGCCACTGCTTGAGCACATTTTTGGCATTTTTAAGGCTGGAAACTTTATAGTAACATATAATATCATCCCAATTCTGCATCCAACATTCATTCTTCCAATACTAATCCTAAACAAAACCGAGCTTTGAGATGAATTACTTCGGAAAAGGAGCCGTTCTTGTCTTGCTGCTCATCCTCGCTGCTCAGGCGTTGGAGGGCCGTCTCCAGTCTTGCAACCCGAGTGGCAAAATCAGAGGAAAGAAGCCACCTCCGGGGCAATGCAACCAGGAAAACGACTCCGACTGCTGCCAGCAAGGGAAGCTCTACACCACTTACAAATGCTCTCCACCCGTCTCTGGCAGCACGAAGGCAGTTCTCACCATCAACAGCTTCCAGAAGGGTGGAGACGGAGGCGGCCCATCAGAGTGTGACAGTCAGTACCACTCTGATGACACTCCAGTCGTCGCCCTCTCCACTGGTTGGTACAGCGGAGGGAGCAGATGCCTCAACAACGTAACTATAACTGGTAATGGCCGGAGTGTGACAGCAATGGTGGTGGATGAGTGTGATTCCACCATGGGATGTGATGATGATCACGACTATCAGCCACCATGTCCTAACAACATTGTCGACGCCTCTAAGGCCGTCTGGAAAGCCTTGGGGGTTCCCGAAGGCGACTGGGGCGAGCTGGATATTACCTGGTCTGATGCTTAACAATACTGCTGTAAAATATGATGTAAAAGCATGGTGTAATACTTAGCAAATCATGTTATGAACAAACTGTTAATTGCAGTTTTCACTATTTTTCTGCATCCATGATTAATCAAGTAAACACAACTGCTGAAACTACTATGTGATTAATCACTGTAGCTCTTGTCGTATGTATGAAATTAACTAAGTATCTTGCAAGATTCAACCAACCAAATTAGATTCTGATAAGGTATCTATTACTTTCAATAAAATACTAATCATAAGCAAAGATTCACTGTGCATATATATCTAACAACCTAGGAAAGTTACAAGGATTCCTTGTTCATGACAGCAAGGGGAATCCTAGAACACATCGAACTGCCAAAATTGTCGTTAGCTATGTTTTCAGCAGATGATGATTGCAAGCACTACAAATATGCATGTACCACCAAAAGCTAAAAGCAACAGACTCTAAAAATCTATTACAAGAAGAGGAAGATGAGAAATCATGCCTTCACATTCTTGCTCTTCCTGCTCTTCTTTGTTCTGATCGCGTCGTTGAGCTTGGGCGTCGATGCTAGACCTAAAACCTGCAAAGCAAGCGGCAAGATCAAGGGCAAGAAGCCTCCTAAAGGGAAATGCAATCGGGACCACGACTCCGAATGCTGTGAAAGTGGCAAGTTCTACAAGACCTTCAGATGCTCACCCGCGGTCACTGGCCGGACTAAAGCAGTCCTGACTCTCAATGGCTTCGGCAAAGGAGATGATGGTGGAGGGGCGGCAGCGTGTGACGGTAACTTCCACTCTGACGACACTCCGATCGTGGCACTCTCGACGGGGTGGTTCAACAACAAGAAGAGGTGCTTGAAGAAAGTTGTCATCCATGGCAATGGGAAGAAAGTGGTTGCCAAGGTGGTGGATGAGTGCGATTCGTCTGTGGGGTGTGATGAGGAGCACAACTATCAGCCGCCGTGCAATAACAACATCGTTGACGCTTCTAAAGCTGTCTGGCAAGCTCTAGAAGTGCCTGAAAAGGATTGGGGTGAAATGGAAATCCACTGGACTGATGCTTGACCAAAAACAGCACTGAGATAGAATTCAGTGACTTGTTGAAGACAATTACTTTGTGTTTTAAGGAATGAGATAGAATTCAGTGACTTGTTGAAGACAATTACTTTGTGTTTTAAGGAATAAGAGTCTATATGTGGTCAGAAACAGTCTTTGTTTCCTAGAAATTTGCATTACTTGTCAAATAAAATGTATAATCTCATACATATTATAATTATGATACTATGATACATATACCAACACAAACACTTTTTTTTTTGGCTTTCTAGCAGAAATCAGAAAACAAGTGATACCACCGAACATATCCATGAATTGAAGAACAAGAAACAGGAAGCTCTATTATACATGGAATTGAGTTTCTGTAACCCAAAAAAGAAAAAAAAAAAGTGGCTTGTTACAGCAAAGAAACGGCTGTATACACACTTTTGTACACTTTAGAAACCCATAAGAAACATAGCTAAACTACATGAATTTGAGGAAGAGACATACTGGAATCTGATGGCTTACAACATGCTATCAGTCCTGGCAGGGAGGCGGCGGAAGAAGTTGAGTGGTGCCGGAGGCAACTTGTGCCGGAATCTCGGATGCCTCATGGAATATAGTCCAATCATGATAATCAACAACTGGAAAGGCACAACATATAGCACGGTGGCAGCCACGACACAGAAGATCATGAACAGGACAGTTGCGCGTGGGTCTCGCCAACTCAGCAGTGCCTGGATCCTCTCCCCTTGTGATGCTATGTCACCTACCACTGTCTGGATTCTTCCAGCAATGGTTCGTAGTCGGTCATACCTCATCCTGACGAGATCTGAGCCTCTTGAGGTAGGGAATGTGTCGAATTCCTCATCAAGCTCATCAGAGTGCACAGTGTCAGCGCAGGACAGACGTATGTTCATGTGAGGTGGATACTTTGGCCTGAAGCGGTAGTTCCAAAGCCCGATGAGGAACATGTAGAGGAACAGCGTAGGTAGGATCAGTTCCGGGAAACAGATGAGCATGATGAAGAGAACATGCACTAGTACAGTTGTGATCGGGTTCTTCCACAGGGAGACTTCCTTGAACCATCTCCCAACAGCAAACAATCCATTGAAAACAGACATCAGCCTGAAGAAATTAGCCTTGCTACGCCTCATGCTCCAGAGATGTGAGTCAGCATCGTTCATGTACTCAACCACTTCTCGTCTGAGAGGGGGCTCAGCACGGCTCAAACGTGCTGCCACTATATTGACAGCTTGGTGACGCAGCATGTCAAGCTGCACCATTGTCAACGGCATCTTATAGTGCATTTTGGGCAAGAGCGGTTTGGAATACAAGCACATCATGTCAGACATTGATGAGCATGTGAACCGAATTGCCAAATGCAACTCTCCCATTTTCTTGACACCGGAGGGATGAAGCACCAGCAACGGGTACGAATGAGTATAGACTCGGCCAGTTTCAAGAGTTGAGACTCGTATCCTAACTTTACCTATCTTCAGATCTCTGTGACCATTTGAGGCCCTCTCACCAATATGACCATTATCGAAAACACCAACTGTAAGAACGGTGGCTGGATCAGAAACTTCCCAAGTATACTGCTCATTGTATTTCGGATTTAAGCTGTCTGTAATTGTCCTTGTTCTCACCCACTTCTGACCATACTTCGCCACACAGAAAGTATCAGAAGTGCCCCGACCTTTAACCGTCTTCATGGGGGTAATAGCATCAGCACTCAAAATGCCAAGCTCCAAAAGGCCAATGGGTGGCTTCCATAGCAGCTTAGCTGATGGTCGGAGATCACTGCTATAATGTGTGGATTCATCAAGCACGTGGTAGCCCCCGTCAAGGCAAACACGGAGATGGATTCTACTAGCAAACTTGTCTTTCTTTGGCTCCTCAGTATCAGCTGAACTTTCTTTGTGTAGGTTAAACCATCGAGAGTGAACAATTCGGTCATCAGCTCGCCGTTCAACTGTTGTCAGTGGTATGAAAACCTTACCAAGAACCTCATCCTTGTTTGGACCCACACGATCTTCGACTGAAAGTATCAGATGGTCATCAAAAGGTTCAGCAGCAACAAACATCAAATCTTCATTCCATGAAGCATTCATACTATGTGATTGGACAGGTTTCGTCTTTAGAACTTGGTTGCCAATCTGTGCCTTAACATGTACATTTGCAATACGATGTTTGTCACCCATGACCAAGTCCTGTGCCTCGATCACATTACATCTTACATACCATAACCTCGGTGAGATGTAGACTTTTGAGCGAATGTGGGTGGAGGCCACCGAGCTATCAACTGGACCAGCTGCATCGGAGTGCCAAGCTTCAGAAAAAGCCTCGTCGGCTTGTGTGCCCATCCAGACAGCTAGCATCAATTCACCTTTCTTTTTCCCACCCTTCTTGTCCTCAAGTCGATACCATTCTGGAGCCAACGGACTGTCTGGTGGAACTCGTGTGGGAATCTCACGGAGATCAAATCGAACACTGCCAATGACCTCGTCTTTCAGTGTGTCCTTATCTTTAACAGCGACTTCTAGAACTGATGATTGTATTCTGTCCTTTGAAAAGGTGAACACAGTGTTCCACTCTGGACTTTGGTTTTTTTCGAAATGCTTCGTGACTCCTTTATAGTTACCGAGCTTCACTTCTACATACGGGTCAAGACTCCCAGTAACATCCTTGGAAGGAAGATCATGAGCTCGAACAACTCTAACAAATAGGAACTGCATAGGCTCGACAAGATCATAGATACCAGACGGCTTCTCTGAACGTCTAACTCGTCCTCCAATGACCTGGCCCCCTCCAAGAAAAGGGCTCGTTTCTTTAAGAGAAAAATCAGCAGGATGCAAGGAGGAATTTGCATACATGCCATATGCTTGTGGTACCTGAGGGTGAGACCTCATTTCATCAACTCCGTGTACATTTGATTTCTGGGAGCCCGTAGGAGGAGGCTGTTGTCGTTGGCTACTTGAGTTAGGAAGATGGAAAAACGTGCGTATTGACCCCCTTTTGCCTTTAGCCGATGTGCCAGAGACGGCCTCTTCCACTTTCTCAGAAGGCAAATGATCGGCATGGCTGCTTGGATGCACGCTTGAATGTGAAGACAAAGAAGCTGTCTCAGGAAGAGGCACTGAAGGTCTGATAGAGGGATCATTCGTCACAAATACTTTCATGCCAAGCTCACCTCTTGCACGAGTGAATAAATTCCCCTTTTCCAATGGATAGTTAAATACAACGGCATCAGCATGGGGAATAAATGATGTACTGGTTAATCTAACCTTTCCAAGGGAAGATTTTGACTTGGTGGTTATGTTGATGTTGTAGACGTGAGCCTCAAGGATGAGATTGTGCAGGTTATCAGGATTCGACACATTGAAATAGAATGCCTCATTCCAGAATGGGTTGAGGTCCTTTTCTTTTACCGTGGTGTGGAATCTCTGACCATCAAAATGAAGCTCCACGAATGGACTAGACGAGCCCTGCCCATCTTTGGGCAAAAGGTTGTGGGCTCTTACAACCTCTACACCTAGCTTGAGATTGCTCATGGGTTACGCCACAAAGCACCAATGTCTTGTTTTCGGTGAATTCAGCAACCTGCTCGTGAAAAGGAGGAGCAACGTCGAGTGATGATGAAGTGTCAAAAGAAATACCACCTGCATTTTTAGAGACAGGACATCTTTTTTCAGTACCAAAAAGAACAATGCTGTTTAGCTAACAAAAGCTGTTCAGCTTAAGATGTTTTAAAAATATAACCCGACCCCTTGGAAGAGAGATAAGAACTATTGATTTTGCGGCAGTGAAAGTGGTGAGCGCTAAAGAATCAAGAGCAATTCACAGTTATGATAAAGTCTAAAGCTTGGTTAAAGCTCATATCAACAACACATAACCTCCATCATCCAGCAATATTTTTTTTTGATAAGGTAAATGCGATAACAACATTTGCAATACTAATCGTTCCAAAACAAACAAAAAAAAGTCAGAATAGAATTCCTACAAAAACATCAAAATCTACATGTTCAACATAATCCAAGTTGAACATCATCCATCCCTAAACATCCACTTTTTTAATCCAGAAATATGTCAGTGCTAATGCAGCTCTAAACGCGTCATAAAAAGAGCAGCAAAATGTGTGAAAAAAATCATTCTTATTCGACTCACTCACAAAGATTATAGTATTCAGTTTCATCTTATTTCTCTAGACTCAAAACAAGAACATATGTCAAAATCAAATTATTGATTCATTAACCAGAAACCAAGAAACATATATAATTTAATCACACATTTCCACTTTCCACAAAGAGAACTTTAAGAACTATAGGTATCTAATATCTGAACCCATGTCAACCTACGAGGCTGAAATAAAGAACAGAATATCCCAAATTCCGAATTTTTGTTCAAAAAGAGCTCCACTTTTTTGTTATATTCCATTAGCTAAAGAACTGTATTACTTTAAATAAAATTCCCACTTTCAACGAGATTTCTGTTTATATCATAACTAATCATCAAAACAAGAAACTCATCAATAAACCCAGATGAGCAAGGTTCTTGAAAAACAATCACACCTTCAAAATCAAAACTTCACACCCACATAAAAACACACACACGAAAGCTGGAGTCTTTACGCTACAAATCAAAAACCCACCATACATAACAATACAGCCGCTCAGAAATAATATAGAAAGCTAAACCAACAACAACAGGAGAGAGAGAGAGAGAGAGAGAGAGAGACAGGAAGCAAAAAGGGTACCTGTTATCAAGTTCTTCCACAGACAGCTGAAAAATCCTGACTTTGAAAACAAAGGATCACGAGCTTCAAATATGCAGATCAAAAACGAGCAAAAAGAAAACGGTAAGGAAGAAAGAAGACGAGGTGAGAGATGGAAAGAATTTATGGTGTTGAAGAAAGGGGTTGAAAGTCTAACAGTAGTAATAATGGAGAAGCAGGGCTCCTGTCTATATGCATAATAAATAAAAGGGAGTTAGAGAGAGAGAAGAAAATTCAAGGAAGAAGATGAGCAAGAAATGAGAAAGTGGAAAAGTCTTGGACGTATACTGTTGTCTGTTTCCAACGTACGTGTGTGTGTGTGTGTGTTTTCATGTTTCTTTTTCATTCAACGAGAGCACATAAACAATGTAATTTTATTTCAAACCCACACAATTATTTTATGCATACTATTTATTAATTAATTAATTTCTAAAAAAGATGAAACAGAGATCAGCAATTCAGCATACGCGTCGAGGGTCTTCGGTTACACGACATGAAACTAATTTTGATGTTTATCGTATCTGAAAAAATAGTTGTGTTAGTGTTACTATTGTTTTGACTCCTTAAGAACTTTATTATATAACTTATTATAAAATGTTCGTGTAATTTATTTTTTTAAAATACTTTCAAAATATTGTCCCGTCCTGTAGTATTATTTATTACATAATAATTAAATAATTTATTATTATGTTGTTTAGAATAAATATATGTCTGCATACAAATTTTCTTTATTTGATCATGTATTATAATTTTATATCTTGTTTATATATAACATACTTGCATTCATATTCGGGTCATGACTCTTGTTTGTCGAGATATAACTCAATAAGTATTGTATTCTATAAGATTAAGGAGAGCGCAGGAATCCTTAATCGTATTATATATTTGATTCTATAAGATTAATTATTTTTTTTTTTTAAATCATTGGTTGGTTCTTACCCAAATTTGATTTTAAGCACATTTTATAAGCTTTGAATATGACAATTGGAAAAATATTGTGACATGATTTTTTTTTTCAAGATCTAACAATTTCTTTATTAAAAAATTATAGTATCAAGGTATTTTGTAAGTTACTGAAAAATTTGAGATGGGTATATTTTGCAATAAAAAAAATTAGATTATTATTGCGATAAATTTGAAATGTGTTGAAAATCAAAATTTGGTGTTTCCTTTTGCAATTAACTCTATTTTATAACATCCGAACTATTTTATGAGAAAGTTTTTTTACCTAAAATTTATTAATAAGATTGGACTACCGGGGCGCAATAATGCTAATTTCGATAATATCACTATATTATAATATTTTTTTTTGATTCTACTATATTATAAAAATTAATATAATAATGTTCTGAAAATAGACTTTATTCTGAAAATAGACTTTTTACCGAAGACAACTCTGTTTAATTTTAAAAATAGAGTTCTATTGTATAAATTGTACGTGGAGTATAAAATGGATAGGAATGGAGTGGATTACCTTTGGAGTCGTTTTCACACCAAACCAAACAAAAAGCAGTTACAACTTTACCAATATAAACTCATTAAATTATTATTTAAGGTGTTACATGATTTTCATAATGACGCGTTTCTATTGTTAGGCAATTTATTAAAACACGGCCAACCTTTAACGAATAGTATGAATTTTCTAGTGAACTTCTTAATAACAAATTTCGATTTAGTTTTGGACAAATGATTAATGTACAAATTCACCTCTAAACTAGACAACCCTTAGAGCGTATATCCCCCCATTCTCGACCTTGGCTCAAATACACCCCCAGAATCCATAAAAAGGGTGCATTTAAACCCAGCGAGTTAACGTCGTTATCTCTCCGTTAAACTTTTTTTTTAATTTAAATTATGGATTTCGCTCTTTAAAACTTTTTCGGCTAGCCTTCACTGAACCCCGACTTTCACCGCTATTAAAAAAACTCTTGGCCGCAGCTTCGGTCTCAACTCCTCCAGCTTTACCTCCCGTCGTGACCACTCTACTGGCACCAGTGCCAATGAGTTCACCCCCAGTGCCGACACTGACAGCTTCCCATCTCTGTTGTGTCATCGTCGCCGTCTCATGAGTAAATTAAATTGTACATTTTGCCGTTGAGGGGCGCGCCGGAGTAGAGGGACACGTCGGAGAATTTTCTGTCATCACTGAGGATAATGTTGGCAGGGAAATCACGGTCGATTGTGTCGGCGTCAACGGTGGTGAGCCACGTCGCGAGGTTGGTCACCGACATTCCGTTGGGGTTGTCGTTGCCAGCTAAGGAGGAGATGTAAATCTCCCTCGAAACGGCGCCGTATGCGCCGATTGCGATGGGATCGAGGTAGTAAGGGAATGAGATCCCCCTCTCCACTGCCGATTGGGATCCAATTTACCAAATCACGTCGACGCCACTTAAAAATAAAAAAAAAAATTGAGTTAACTTGCGCGTATACCCCCTCATTGTCGACCTTGGCTCAAATACATCCCCAGAGTCCATAAAAAGGGTGCATTTAAACCCAGCAAGTTAACGGCAAGAAACAGCCGTTAACTTGTTGGATTTAAATGCACCCTTTTTATAGATTCTGGGGGTGTATTTGGACCAAGGTCGAGAATGGAGGTACACGCTATAGGGGTGTCTAATTTAGGGGTGAATTTGTACCTTAACCCTTGGACAAAATTAAATAAATTCGGTTTTTTTGTTCTAAAACGATCGAGTAAATGAGTGGCACGTACGATAGCAACCGTTTCTCATAAATTTAGCAATCTAGGTGAAATTAGTTAAGAAATCTGTAGAGAATTTTGCTTCTTCCACATTAAATAATACTAACTGTCTTGCTTTCACCACTACGAGTCTAAAATTAAATTTCAAGTAAGATCATTTTTTTTTTAAATTTTGGCCAATATAAATTGCTTCAGGATAGAACTTATTATGGAGAATTGTTTCTCTTTCCAGTACCAATCAATAAAGTAAAATCAATTTTTTTAGACATAGTCGACTCTCAGTATTATATTTTTATTGTTATAGGCAAAATAAATTATGTGGCCACTTAAACCTTTTCAATTTCGTCACTTTCCTTTCGATTTTATTTTTTCTTTTTGTCACATCACCTTTCTTCTTTTCCATCTCTTGCCATTTCAATTTAACAAAATAAAATAAAATGTAAAATTGAGGTGGCAAAATGACAAAAGGTGAAAAGGGTTTCCCAAAGTTATGATTTTTATAAAAAGAATAAAAATACAAACTCAAAAAAGAATTTACACAATTGCAGCTAAATGGAAGCACGTTTTAAGGGGGGAAAAAAACCCAAGATTCTTAAAATTAAATGATTTAGGCTTCTCAAACTTTTGTTTGACACAATTAAACGTTTTATGTTTCAAATATGTTATAAATGAGCCATTAAACTTCCAATTGTTTCAATTGAATCACTGAACTTTGAATTATGTTTAAATTTCAAATGACTACTAACTACCCATAACAAGTCCCAATGAGAACACAATACAAAGTGTAAGAACTCAATTAAACCAAACAAAAGTTAACATATCCAACTCCAAATAAGAGAGAGAGAGAGAGAGAGATTAGTCATGCATTAGACATTTGATTAAACTTCAAGTGCAAGCAAATAATATTGTTCACATATAATTCATTATCCATAGAGTGCCAAATACTGAAAAGCATATTGGTTCACCTGTCAATATCATTTCTCCTTTACCCCACATTTTTCACAAATAAAGACACACATATAACCACATTCTTCCCATTAACTAGTCCGTATTGCATGATTAAAAAGATCATAGTAGATATCAAAGGGCCACAAATAAACAAGAAAAATCAGTGTTAATTCAACAGAATATACTGACCGTCGGATTAAAGGGAGCAGCGATTTTCAGACGCCCCATTACTTGTTGAGGGACCGCGCTTTTTGCATCTGGTCCAGCCAATACTTTCACAGAGACAAACATATCAGTATAACATATTGAAAATGATAACACAAAGAATCAATCACACAGCATCATCACCTTGATACGACCACTCACCACAGTAGCAACCATGAACTATTTCTGCAAGTTGCTAGCAAATTGTCTCATTTGGTCTCAAAACCATAAGTAAACAGAGAAAAACGAATATAAAGCAACAATCTATCTACTTCTACTACCCAGTGATGCTAAGCTTTCCTCAAAATGACTGTGCCAGCATATAAAATGGACAAGTAGGCAATCAAATTCCAAAGATATGGATAGTAAGATCTGCATCTTCATACAAGCGACAAGTTAATAATCACACTTAAAGATGTCAAGAAAGTAGAACAAGGTTATATACAATTTTTCTAATTTATATAATAGTATAATACTAGGAACAGGGCTGTTCCGTTCATATTCTTACAATAATCTACATACTTATGGATTTAATTAGAAAATGGGAACAGTAATCCAATTTGTACTCCCAGAAAGATAATTAGTTAGCCAAAAACCAAAACGATAACCATCATCTACCTAGCTTCTTACTGCTAAATTTGACTGATTTGCCATACGTCATTTACGACAAGAATTAAGATACTGATCTGATCAATCAGATAATTTGGTCATCGAGTCCAGTGATTTGATAAAGCATTCCACATCTTCAGGAGTAAACCAGTCCTCTTTCATCTATACATCACAGAGCAGAAAGTGACCCAGCATGAGACCTTGAAGCAAAGGGTTTCTTTTAAAAGACGATAAAATGAAATAATATGAACACTTACAAAGTGTGTGCAGCCTCTTGAGAAGCTAAAATTATCACGAGCAGTCTTTAGGAATTGATATATGTAGTAGAGAACAAAAAATCCACACTCATCACTGCTTTTCTGTTGTGGCACCTGGAATCATGCACCCAATCAAGTGAGTCTATATACTGAACTGAATATTGAATATTAGGTACTTGGTAGATTAGTAATGTGACCTTTGGAATTAAAAGAGGGAGTTTCCTGATTAGTTCTTTATTCTCTGGCCGTTTTTCTGTTTTGAATATGTCAAAGACAAATCTGTAAAGAAAATATAGAGGAAAACTATAAGTACATATCCTACAAAAATACTTCACGTCGAACAAAAGAATAATGTACTTTCTAATTCCAGATTCTAGCTGCTTAGCATGTGCCTTTTGCAGTGAATCTAGCAACAACATGCAGCGACGTTCAGATTTTGCCTCTGAATTTTCACCAAAGTGGCAGAAGATCAAAAGAAACCAATGACCCCTAGCAAATTGCAACATTAATGAGTGAACCTCAAGAAATTAATATATGCAACAGCATAACCTCTTAAGGAACAATCATAAATTCATAATGATAGTGATTTTATCACAACATGCAACCACATACCACTGAACAATTGGAACAAATACATATTTTTTCGAGAATATGTCCTTTTTCTTAATCCAACTCAACACTTTGGTTTTGTGAGTTCCTTTAGCATGCAAGGAAAACCACAAGGAGTCAAGATAAGTAAAACCATTCTTTTCTTCTTCTGAAAGTTTTCTCCACATATTCCTACATTATCCAAAGCAACAGGTCAGATGATAAAAAAATATAAGATTGAATTAGTTCCATACAAAAATAGGAGAAATCATATCATACTCTATGTGGATTTCAAACTTTCCAGAGCTTAACTTCCCCGTCTCCTGACACTCGGTGGTGGTACCACGCGGCCTCCTCAGTACTCGGCCATTACAAACAGATGTGTATATGACAACACAATCACTTTCCTCTGTCTCTGCTTTCAGTTTGCATCTCACGTCCCGAGATCTGCTGCTTGCCTTTGCAACGGTTCCAACCCGTTTCCCTAATCAGCCATTACAAGGGCAAACAGTTACACCCACAATATTTTTCAAATATCCAAAGCAAGCAGCATATAAAAAACAAACAAATTGAGAAACATACCAGCATCTAGCTCGGCTGTTTTTTTCTTCCTCCTAAATCCCCTCATTGACCTCCGGCAACGAGGAATCTTATCTTTATCAAGTAGATCATAGAATTCTATCCTACGCTGGATGGACTTATAAATTGGATGTAAATGATAACAACCCTTTATATTTTTCAAACTTCCAAATTCTTCTGCAAAATCAAATTCAGTCATCAGTATATACAAGACAATTCCGAATATAATACACTATGGGGGCGTTTACTTTGCTTGATTGATTATATTCATGATTGAGTATTTTTTATCCTCGACAGTAGGATTTCTCCAATCCCACCCTTTCCATGGGATATGAATCAAGCAAAATTAGCTTAAATGACAGAAATAATCAAGGGCCTTGAGATATCCTAAAGTTTCAACCCATCTAAGTAAACAAGGAATTACCCCTAACTATTTTTATCTATCAAGGCTAATCCTCCAAATTAAACGCTCCCTATCTGTAGATGCTACACCTCATGAGCTATATGTTAAGTCTACCAAATATTTACACACATTAATCTGTTCAATTGTCTACTACATGAACAGTAGAGTAGATATTACATTTAGCATAATACACACCATTTGCACATATAGTGATATAGATTGTTAATATGCCTACTAATGGATCATAAATACAACATCGAGCACAGCACAGTTCATCACATACAATGATACAACACCTATAAAACCAGCTGCTAGTCGTCGTTGAAACGAAGACAAGCAATATTTCACACAAACAAAATTTCAGCAACAACGAAACATTCATGTAATGAAACAAGAGTAAATCGAGAGAAATTCATCAACCGAAACCCTCACAAAAACTTGCATTTTGAAATTAAGCTCAGAAATCAATTTTTGCACGCTTTCTCAAAACTCAACAGATGAATTGAAGTGGATAATTCATCATGCTCGCGTGAAGTACCAGAAAGGACGTCGTCGGAATGACCTGTGGCGAATTCAGGCTGCTTTCGCTTCGACATTGCCGTGGCTCAGAGTTCTCGATGATCGAAGAGTCATTTTACTGAAGTGTGTGTTTATATTCAATTTTGGCATTCAATAGATGTGATGTGACTATAATAAAAATTAGGGATGTCAATCGAGCCAGTTTACCGGGTTTTGGGCCAATCCTATCGGGGTGCGTATTAATTGGGTTGGAGATTTTGTTGGGTTATAAATTTTCAACCATAACCCTAAACGTTCGGGTTTCCGGGTAGCCCATCGGGCTAGTCGGCTTAAATGCGTAAAAATAAAATAATTATTTGTATTTTATTATTTTAATGATCTAATGTATAATGTATAAAATATACCTAGAAATCAAAGATATAAATTATATAGCAAGCATGAAATGCAAAAATATGTAAGATATTGAAAAAGACATCAAGATTACATAACATATAAAATAAGTTGGTAACAATAAAATGTTCAACTTTGTTAACGAAAAAATAATAAAATATCCAACAATAGTTTGAATTCATGGAATCAAAACATCTCAGAAATACAAAAAAGTGAAATAATAAGACTTTATAATATTATGTCATTTTTTTATTTTTATATCTAAATATTTAATAGTATTCGGGTTTCGGGCTAGCTCATCAGGTTAGTCGGGCCGACCGTATTGGGTTCCGGGCTATTCGATTACGGGCTAATCGGGTTGTAATTTTTATCGGGTTAAAAATATTCAACCCTAATTCTCTCGGGCGACGGGTTAATCGGGTCAGTCCACGGGTTTCGGACTAGATTGACATCCTTGATAAAAATTGAAGAAAACCGGATTTTTTTTTTTTTTTGAGAACCTTGAAAACCGGAATTGAGAATAATAGATTTGGTTGTGTAACGTGTTGTAGAAAAATATTGAATTTTATATACTCATCGATTGTTTTAGATTAATAGTTAAAATTACTCATATTTGTATAACCATGTGGAAAATGCCAAAAAAGTTTGATTGGTATACGACATATATACGTCACCAAATTTTTACTTCTACTTTTCGTACACTAATCGATTAAGTTGTGAACCTAGATTTGATTTTATCATTTTATATTGTAAAGCAACTCAGAGTTACGTGCTATACTAAAAACTTCTATAAATAATTGCCCACATCCAAAAACTCTCATTTGTGAAAGATTTTAAGTTCAATCTCACTTGTGTACGAGTAATTTTTTCACTTTTGTGTGAATAATGTTCTCAACTTTGTGTGAGTAGTATTCCGTCTGCATGCAGTTATTTTCCCACCTTCGTGTGGTGTAGAGGTTCCGTCTGCGATGTCTTTTGTAATTAAAAAAAAACTTCTATAAATAATTAAAAAAATAGTACTAGTTAATTTTTATGGAAAATGTGCAGATTGGCCCCCGAAGTAGTAGCCCCTATAGCGTATAACTCCTCTTACTCACTGTGTGTGCAACTAAATCCCTGAACTCCGAGAAAATAGTGCAAATTCCCCCATCTGACCTAACGTCGTTAAGTGTCCGTTAACGTTTGGGTAAATTGCACCCTCTACTTCAGGGGTGGATTTTTTTTTTTTTTTTTATAATTTCAGCAACCCACCTCCGGCATCAACTTAACCGCCCCCGTACTCATCGATTCTGACTTGCACCTTGTCAGCTCGCACGCGCCCAATCTCTTGGTTGTCGACTGCCCACCGCTTACATGCAGCAACGCCACCAGCTTCTTCACCGCCCCGCACAACAGCATCTCCTCCAACACCTTAACCTTTTAGGCTTATCTTATGATATTAATTGTGTATATATTTATCTATATTATATATATTTAAATTTTATTTATTTATTTTTGAATAATTATTAAAACTCTAGATAATAATTATGATTTTATTTTTGGTTAATTTAATATTTGTAAATTTATTTTAAAAGAGAAAAAAGAATGGATCCGGGTCAGGACTCGAGACCCTGTGAATCTAATGGATCTGGACATGAATCTCGTTTTTTTGGACCTAATGAATTTGGACCGGATCCTGACCTAAGTAAAAAAATACGAATATGGATTTGGACCAAGCAGGATTCGATCCAGGTCCAAATCTGGAGTTGGTGATGCTGCTGCATGTCGGCGGTAAGCAGTCGACGATCAAGAGATTGAGCACGTGCAAGCTGACAAAGTGTAAGTTGGAGCCGATGAGTACGGGGGGCGGTTAAGTTGATGCCGGAGGTGAGTTGCTAAAATTATAATAAAAAAAAATAAAAATAAAATTAAGGTGCAGATCCACCCCTGAAGTAGAGGGTGCAATTAAACTCAAACGTTAACGGACACTTAACGGTGTTAGGTCAGATGGGGGAATTTGCACCCTTTTCTCGGAGTTCAGGGGTTTAGTTGCACACACAGTGAGTAAGAGGGGTTATACGCTATAGAGGCTACTACTTCGGGGGCCAATCCGCACCTTTTCCCTAATTTTTATTTCTTTAACTTATAAATCAATAGATATTTATATATACAATTTTCCATTTTAGTAGAAGAAAGGAAGTCGATAGAAATTGAGCACTCGACTTCACTTTTTACATGGAAAATTTTCACTATTTTAATATCCCTCAAGAAAATATACTCCCTCCGTCTCACAAAAACATGAACTTTTTATTATTTTTTATCGTCTCACAAAACATGAATATTTTTATTTTTGTACATTACCTCATCACAATCTCTTTGCTTTTTTATCTTTATCTTTTATAAAATGGGACCTATTTTTCACTCACAATACACTTTTATCAAATATTTTTTAAAAATTTGTACCATTCACAAATGTTCATGCTTTTATGAGACAAAGGGAATATATTTATAAAACACAACTTATTAGGTCTCAACATAAAAAAAAAATATCTCAATATGTGTGTTTATGTTTGCTTAGTAATACTAATATAGAAAATGTCTTTGTTGTGCCCAAAAATATCGTAACAGGAAATAACAAGAACACGAGAAAGGTGTCGAAGCGTTGATGCTTTGTATTGATTTCAGCGTAAGGCGTAGACAATGATCGTAGATGATTTTACACTACGATTTTACATGTATTTATAGGCAAATAACTAAGAATTCTAGTAAGAATATGACTCCTCTTAGATTTAGAATATGATTATGATTATTCATATTTATTCATATCTTCGTGGTATTCTCCTTTTTTATCAGGTATTTAATAGTCTTTGGACTTGAGCGTTAAGCCTGCAAGGTTGTTCGGCCGCAAGGCTAAAATTGGAAAATCAGAGCTGCTAGACCGTGAACAACGTTATTATCGTTGGATTGACCTTAATCTCCCGATCTTCAAATGATGTATATTTTTGTCCCCATCAGTCTTATTGAAGACTAAGATTTCGGATTTGAATTCTCTGTCGCCCGTTCTTTTAAAATAGATTTATTTATCCTAAAAATACTTTAATAATTTTGTATATTTTTAGATAACTCAATAAATTGAATGTGCTAGCCTTACCATAAATGATTCTTGAGAAGTTGCCGTTTAAATAGGTCTTGGGCTTCATAGGTTGGGCCCGTCGGCCCATTGGATTTAAACCCTTTCCTTTTCTGAAATTAGGCCATGATTCTTTTTAACATCTGTATATTCCAAATTTCAAATTAAATTTTATTGATTATCATTAGCATATTCTTCTATAACTAGTATTACCATTCGTGCGATGCACGACGAACATTAAAACTAAACAACATATTTAAATAAATAAATATACATATTAAATAAAATTAAAATATATAAATATAAAATATATTTTTAATATAAATAAACTAAAACAATCCACGCCCGTCAATTATTTAATAAAATCCTGAATTTAAAAATATAAATTTTCAACTTTGTATAAAGCGTAATGATAATTAAAGTTATTAAATAAATGAAAAAAAATCAATAATAAAAATTAGCATTAGGCATTATTATCATCGAGTAGTATATACGTCATAATAAATAAATAAGTATTTTCATACACAAACATGTGTATAAAATTGTAAAATTTTAACAAAGAGATAAAATAAAATATTTTAACTTTTAATTTATTTCATAACTTAATCGTTTTAACTTCATTTTTCATGATTTTTTTACTATATTAAATTTAAAATGTGCATATTTTTTTTAAATAAAATAATGTGATAATGTTTAGAAAAGGATTAAAATATAAAAAAAAATAGTGAAAACATGGTGGGAGAAGAGAGAGAAAAAAAAAGGAAATAAATGGACGGAAAAGGCCATTTTTTAATATCAAATTAAAGTTATTTTCATAATCTTTAATTTCATATGTATATTAAATATTTAACATTAATCAAATTATATTGCAATTGAAACGAAAAAAGAGAAAAGGAAAAAAAAAACATGCTGGATTGAGTGTGAATTGTGAAAAAAATAGGTATTCTGGAGTATTAAAAAATTATTTAAAACAAATTACACTAAAAAGTATCCGTTAAAATTATCCTTTTGTATATTATATAAATATAGATATAAATTGATGTCATATATTTGCTATGAACAAAGGAAATTAAAATTGAAAATAAAATTAAAATAAAGCTAATTAAATAAAATCGAAAGATTAGAAAGATGTAGAAAATAAAATAAATCAAAACATAAAAGAAAAAGGTGGAGCAGATAGAAAAATGAGTGGAACACAATTTTTGCATACTTGCTTAAAAATAGGAAGCAGTTAAAAAAAAAACTGATTTTTAAAATTTGGTGGGAAAAATAAGCCGTTAAAGTGCCTTTTTATAGATTATATAGATTTGATCCTAAATGTTTCAAAATTACTCAAGCCGATTATTGAGTTATTGAAATTTAGGGAGGTGATTAAAAAAAATGGGGAAAAATAAGAAATGTGTAAGGTGAAGGTGATGAAACATTGAAATCACTTTATTTAGGTATGTGTGACTAATTAACTAAAAGAAAAACGCAAAAACTTGTGTGCGGGTGGCCGCATGGTATGCGGACCACCCGAACACATGTTTATATATTCTAAAGTTTAGTACTTATGTTCAAAGTTATGATGTGGTGTAGTGGTAATAGCCACTCTTGATTATATCCCCAAGGTCAGGATTTCGAATCTTGTTGCCCCCTTTAGCGTTTTTTTTTTCCTAGTTTTATTTCTTTCCTCTTTTTTTTTACATTTTTTTTCTTCCTTTTTCTGTTTTCTTTATTTTTTTATCTTTATATATATATTCTTTTTCTTTACAATATTTTTTTTCTTTTACATTATTTTTTAATTTTACTGTTTTTCTTTTATATTTTGGTTTTTTTGCGTTTTTTGTTTGTTTTTTTTTTCTAGTTTTATTTCTTTCTTTTTTTTACATTTTTTTCCTTTTTCTGTTTTCTTTATTTTTTTATCTTTATATATATATATATATATATATATATATATATATATATATATATATATATTCTTTTTCTTTACAATATTTTTTTTCTATTGCATTATGTTTTAATTTTACTGTTTTTCTTTTGCATTTTTTAATATATTTTGGTTTTTTTATCCTTTCGGTATTTTCTTTATTTTTCGTTTGTTTTTTATTTTTTGTTTTTCTTTTGTATTTTTTTATATATTTTTGTGAAAATGTAATATTTTAAAATATTACATTTCTTCAAAAACGTTACATTTCTTCATGTCAATAATTATTTATTATTATAATAATAATTATTTGATAAAATAACTAAATGTAATGTTTCTAAATAATTACATTTGTTCACGATAATTGTTACTTTTATTTATGAGAATTTGTACTTTTAGTTATTTGATCAAATAATTATTTGTGTAAGCAAAAGTAATACTCCCTCCGTCCATGAAAAAGAGTCACATTTGGGACTCGGCACGGGTTTTAAGAAAGTTGTTAAAGTAGGTGTAAGTGGAGAGAGAAGTAAATTTATAGGGGTAGTGTTAATGAATTTTTTTAAATTCTTAATCCTAAATTAAGTTTTGAACTTCAACACCATTGCTACACCATCATTCAATCACCACTTCTCAGCTGAAACTTGAATTCATTCATCAAAAAAAGCTTAGTTACCCTCAGACCTCAATTGTCATCACAGGGCGACACAGACCAAGACAAAGCATCAAATGCAGTTTCATGTTCTGATCCAACAGACATCACAAAAATATGGCATCACCAGCCCCCCTCACAAAACCAACATTTCAGCCACCACGTAAAATCGAAAAATAGAACAAATTCACCATCACATAAATAGATTCACCACCTAAAATCGAACAAAAAGAACAGAGGCGGCGAGTCATAGAGAGGCGGCGACTGTGAATCAATTTGTCTATTTGTCGATTCATTTCCGAAAATCAGAGGAAGACGACGATTTGCGGGAGGCGGCGCCTTAGGGTTTAGGGCTCAGAGGGAGGCGGCGATTTGAGGGAGACGACACCTTAGGGTTTCGGGCTCAGAGGAAGGCCGCGATTTGAGGGAGACGATACCTTAGGGTTTCGGGCTCAGATGGAGGCGGCGATTTGAGAGAAGCGGCGCCGAGTTTCGGGCTCAGAGGGAAGAGAGGCGGTCGGCGGTGGCCTTCTTCGCCGGGGAAGAGAGGCTGCGCCGCGCTGCCTGATGTCGCGCCTCTCTCTCACTAAAATCCCGCTGGCACTGCCATGTTCTCTGTCGCCACCTACATAGGCCATCAATGGTCACCAACTCAGGCCATCAGGAGGGGGCGCGACCTCAGCGGAGAGAGGCGACGCAAGTGTGGAAGAAAACTAGGGTTCCAAAGAAATGAAAGAAAGTGAAATGCGTTTGATGGAATCAAAAAAGGGGGAAGGATTTTTATTAAGAAAATTGATTATGGTTTAAAATGAAATAAGTAGATTGTTTATGATTTATTGTGGTGGGTCCATAAATGGCAAATAGAGTAAATATGTAAGTTAAAGAAGGGTAAAATTGTATAAAAAGCAAAACAGGACTCTTTTTGTGGAGTTCGAGGGTTTTTTAGGACAGTAACTTAGATTGATTTGGAAATTAGGACAATAACTTTTGAACTTGTAAAAATAGGACACTAATTTTTTTAAGAGTAAAATAGGACAGTAATTAATAAGTGTTGCATCCGCAGGACATTTTTCGGCCAATTATCGGCCGAGAAATGTCCTATTTTTACGACGCTTATTAATTAGTGTCCTATTTTTACTCTAAAAAAAATTAGTGTCCTACTTTTACAAGTCCGAAAATTATTGTCCTAATTTCCAAATCAATCTAAGTTACTGTCCTAAAAAATCCACTGACTCCTTTTTTGTGGACAAAAAAAAAGAGGGGAAACATGACTCTTTTTCGTGGACGGAGGGAGTAGTACTTTTAGGGTTTAGTATTCCCTATTTAGGGTGTAGTATTCAGTGTTTAGAGTTTACAAAATATTGAATGGTGGTTAATACTTATATTCACATAAGTATACATTTAAGCATGGAAATGTATATCTTAGATAAAATTAAAGTAAATATTGCCATTTGAATTTATTATTGAATGGCTAGGGTTTATTATTGAATATGACTAGGGTTTAGTATTCAAGGTTTAAAGTTTAGTATTCCCTATTTAGGGTTTAGTATTCCGTGTTTAGGTTTAAAAAATATTGAATGATAGTTAATACTAATATTCACATAAGTATACATTTATGCATTAAAATGTATATCTTAGATAAAATAAAAGTAAATATTGTCATTTGGGTTTATTATTGAATGGTTAGGGTTTAGTATTCAATGTTTAGGGTTTAGTATTCCCTATTTAGGGTTTAGTAATCCCTATTTAGGGTTTAGTATTCAGTGTTTACAAAATATTGAATGATGATTAATACTTATATTCACATAAGTATACATTTAAGCATGGAAATGTATATCTTAAATAAAATTAAAGTAAATATTGTCATTTGGATTTATTATTGAATGACTAGGGTTTATTATTGAATATGACTAGGGTTTAGTATTCAAGGTTTAGGGTTTAGTATTCTCTATTTAGGGTTTAGTATTCAGTGTTTAGGATTAAACAATATTGAATGATGGTTAATACTTATGTTCACATAAGTATACATTTAAGCATGTAAATGTATATCTTAGATAAAATAAAAGTATACATTCAGTGTTTAGGTTTGAAACATTACATTTCTTCACAACAATGTTTATTTTTATTCATACGAATGTTTATTTTTAGTTAGTTACTTAAGTAATAATCTTTGTAAATAAAAGTAATTATTGATGTGAATAAAAGTAATCTTTATAACAATAATTACTTTTTAGACAACAATAATTACAATAAATATAATATTTTTGAAACATTACACTTCTCCATATCAATTATTACTTTTTATTATATATCAATGATTACTTTTAATAAACATAAATAATATTATTATTATTTGATCAAATAATTATTATCGTAAGAAAAAGTAATTATTGATATGTATAATGCTTTATATTGAATGAAGGTAAATATTTATATTACCATAAGTATACATTTGTGCAATAAAATGTATATCTTATGCTTATTAAAAGTAAATACTCATATTAGAGTTTAGTGTTCAGGTTTTAGGGTTTAGTTTACAGTGTTTAGGGTTTAATTTATAGGATTTAGGATTTAAAAAATATAATACTTTATATTAAATGAAGATAAATTCTTATATTTACAGAAGTATATATTTGTGCGAATAAATGTATATGTTATGCTTATTAAAAGTAACATTTACTATAAGCAAATGTAATAATTTGGGAGGACAAATCAAATGGGCGCGGGTCAAGGGCACGGATCCGGGTGAGGGCTGGGGCGCGGGTCGACCCGGCCGCATCCCATGCGGATGCCCGCATGCAAGTCCAGCCCAAAGAAAAAAGGTATATTATAGATTTTGTTGGAGCGTTAAGTGGAAGAAAATCACGAGTTATCTCTTACTTAGAAAAGCACAGATTTTTCACTTCATCATTAAACAAATCTTGAATAATAATTAATTCAATTAAAAAAAAAAGGAACCTCTATAAAACTAGCCACAGTATCCCTTATAATTCTTTAATGTTTTTTTTTTTTAATAAAAAGAGACTATATTTGATAAATCGCACAAATAGCATTCATAATTAAATTTTTTGAAGTTGTTGGAAAAAAATAAAAATAAAATAAAATTGTTGGATGTGATTAATGATGATCCTAAAAAAAGGCAAGATGAGATATGTGCCTGTAGTTTTCCTAAAAACACACCTCAAAAATCTCCCCATCTTTTGAATATTTCGTCAACTTCTTTAACCAAAAAACAAGGATCATTTTGCATTATCTATTCATCTCTCTCTATTTCCCATTTGATCACTTCCATCTCCATTTTTCATATTTTGAAGTCCCTTTCTCTCGTTAGACAGAGACACAACATGGTATGTTTCTTGTTCATCTTCATCTTCACTTTCTATTCTTATTTGCATCCATATATATAGATCTTGATTCTTGAAATTACACATCATGTAAACTGTCAAATTAATATCTTTTTATCACATTTTGTATTGTGTTGTTGTGTTTCTATCATTTTGGTGTGTGTTTACTTTTAGTGTTATGTTTCAAAGATAAATGGGACCATTTAATAGATCAAAATTTTGATCAAAACTTACAAAATTCAGACATATCATGATTCTTGATTCTTGAAATGACACATCATGTAAACTGTCAAATTAATAACTTTTTATCACATTTTGTAGTTGTGTGGTTGTGTTTCTATCATTATGGTGTGTGTTTACATTTAGTGTTATGTTTCAAAGATAAATAAGATTATTTGATAGATCAAAAACTTACAAAATTCAGACATATAATGATTCTTGATTATTGAGATGACATATCATGTAAACTGTCAAATTAGTAACTTTTTTTATCACATTTTGTAGTTGTGTGGTTGTGTTTCTATCATTATGGTGTGTGTTTACATGTAGTGCTATGTTTCAAAGATAAACAAGATGATTTGATAGATCAAAATATTTTATCAAAACTTGCAAAATTCAGAGATGGCAAATCCATATGCATGAAATCTTGCACCACACACATCCTATGAAGAAGAGGTCTGATATCTTTTCAACATTCTAAGTCAGAGATGAAACTGTCACACCATTGTTGTGGTGCATTTGCAGGCGAACTCAGCCTCGGGAATTGCTGTGCACGACGAATGCAAGCTGACATTCTTGGAGCTAAAAGCCAGAAGAAACCACAGATACCTGACCTTCAAGATTGATGATGGCCTCCAACAAGTGGTGGTAGACAAGGTCGGAAGCCAGGGCGAATCCTACGAGGATTTCTGCAAGAGCTTGCCTTCTGACGACTGTCGCTATGCTGTCTTCGACTATGACTTCACAACAGATGAAAACTGCCACAAGAGCAAGATCTTCTTCATTGCATGGTTTGGTTTACTTACCATGTTTCTCTCTTTTTTTCCTACTTTATTTTTAAATGAAAAGAAAATATTTTCTTGAAATATTGTAGGTCACCAGATGTTGCAAAGGTGAGGACTAAGATGTTGTATGCAAGCTCCAAAGACAGGTTCAAGAGAGAGTTAGATGGGATTCAGGTTGAGTTGCAAGCAACTGATCCTAGTGAGATGAGCTGGGATATCCTCAAGGCCCGGGCTTATTGAAGACGCGTTGCACCAAGCATCCTCTGGCTCGCGTCTCATCATCACTTCCTTATAAAATGTTCGAGTTTTAGGGCGGCTCTTTCGACTACATCTGAACAGGGCTTAGTTATTTAGTAGTATTTTGGAACTAGAGGGATAAAACCATCTGTCTGTTTTCTTTTCCAGTTTTGGTTTATGTTTGTTGTGGTTTTCTTACAAGAGTGTTTATTAATGTATTAGCTGCATCTTTTCTGTGGCTACCCCCTTTTTATCTGATATAAACAATGATTTTCTACAGAGATTTACTTAGAACTTTCTTAAAAAAAAGTTTATGATCATCAAAATTCAAAAAGGGCCTTTTATTCCAAGTTTTGATTTTTCAGTTCCTTCAAAATCATATGCATATGAAAACCATGAAACATCTGTCATAAAAGAGTAACATTGCATTATACTAAAACATTACACAGAAAAGGAGTCTGAATTTTTTATATATATAATTTTCAAGTAGTTGTAATAGTCCTAAATCAAAATACTCTCCTCCTTCAGTTGCTGTGAGTTTCACTTCTTTCCCACAAGACAACCTGGTTTGTGAGATTCTCTTTTCTCTCAATGAAAGCGCGAACATCCTCTGGCTCGAACGAGGGAGGCAGATGGCACGGAGGTGAACCGGACGAGCTCTTGACCATGGAATGTAGTCTGTATCTCTTCTTCTGTCCTCTAACAGAGCACACCAATGCCTCTGAGCACGTCTCAACGGCCCCTTGAGGGACAGTCGGCTTGTATCTCAAAAGCTTTGCATACTCATTTAGTAGGTGGAAAGAGTAATCATAAACATAATCCATTTTAAGATTTTCTTGAACAAAGTTGCTTCCTGCCCTTCCAATCTCCTGAGCCTGCTACCAACGACAACCATCAAGTTAAAAAAACATCGATAACTCCCAACTTTTTTCCACATCTTTTCAATCACCTTGTCTGTGTATCTGTTGCCCCATTCAACTGCAAATTTGATTGACTCACACTTGCTGTTGGTGTTGATAGGCCAGTAATGGATTGAGGGCAGCAGGCTCCTCGTGAAGAAATCGTAGAAACGAGGTTTTATGATCAAAGCCATGGAGTCACAAGCTAAGATATACTTCTGGCTAACAGACCAGCTAACTCCTTCAACATAAATCTTGTATCTGCCTTACATCAACTCCAAATTTACATCTAGAAAAAATATGTGATCTAAAATTTGCAAATGTATTATATTTATACCTGTAATTACACTGATTTGCCATATCAGAATTCTTGAAGCCTTGCCTCTTCTCTTCATTCCAGTCCTACAATTTTGAAAGCATGAGTTAAATAAACTACAAATACTATAAAATGCAAAAGAAGTTTTCCTCATACCATTTCAAAGATCCTAGCTTTCCAGTCATCTTGATCAGAGGCATTGCATTTTGCCAAGTCGCGACGTGCAGCTCCCACCCTCGTGTTCCCTTTCCAGTAAGCGTAAGGCTCTCTATCCCTCCACTCGATTCGTCTGTTGCCTTCTTGAATCTCCTGCTTCAGCACCTGCCATGGCTTGATATTCAGCTCTGGCCTGCAAAGTTGAGAAATGAAATGAAGTGAAATGAGATTAAATCATCTTTTTCTATTGATATTTGATGCTAAATTGAAGAAACAGAAAGATTTACCAACCCCAGAAGGACCAATCAGGAAAGACAATGTCATGGCTCAACTCATCTCCACAGTAGTGAAACAATGGAGGAGGGGGGGAAGCTTCTAGGCCTCCATAGTCGCGTTTCTTGATCACGGGCCTGTCCCCACACTCGAGCATTAGGTCCAAGTCCGGCAGCCTGCCCGGGTACAGCCTAAGAAGCTGCAAGATCCCCCATATGGTCAGAACATCTCTGGTCTGAAAGACTTTCTTGTAGCTCAATGTGTATAGTCTCCCATTCACTACAATGATCCTAATATGCGCGACATTCTTGGCCTCCTCGACCATCTCCATTGAGATCCCGGTTTCCTTCCATGGCCTTAGATCTTCATGGATCCACTTGAAGTAGTCTGGACATGCCTCAGCTGATGAGCTCTCTATGTTATCATTTTTTAGAGGTGATGATATGTTTGAGCAGTTGAGAGAGCAATCAAATTCTTCTGAATATATATAGGATGAATCTTGGATATGAAATTTCTTCAGCAGTGATCCTCTGATTATTGACTGGAAAAAAAGGGGCCAAAACCAAAGTGTGATTGATGATCATCATCATATTACACTACTGCACATATTAAAAAACAAAAAAGAGCTTACAACATCAAGCCATTGAGTGATCAAGCCAATGATGATGAGGATTGCAAGAAAGAATACAGCAGTGGATTGAGCCCTCCTAGGCTGTTGTTGCCTGTCTATCATATTCTTGATGATCCAGAAAAAAATTGTTTGTTTTGATCAATATTTGATCTAAAACCAGCATCAGATTAGATGTGTTTGTGTGCAATAGTTGTTAAGAGTGTTTTAGCAGTGTTTGACTTGTTCCTGATCACCTAAAACACACACTTAGTGATAATCATTGCCTAATCACAAGAAGTGGTTGTTGTTTAGTGTTTTACCAATTCTAATTAAAGTTGTGGCTGTGGTTGTTAGAGTTTATTCAATTTCTTTTTTTATAAAGTATATATTCTATAATTCTATTGTAGATTTGTTTGATGAATAAAATGCAAGAGTTAATTCAAACACACCACTTAGTTCACCTGGTGCATTCTATGAGATTGATTAGGATATTTGATTTCAAACACACCATTTGTTTCGGGATCTATTATAAAATATTATATATATATATATATATATATATAAGTAAATTAATTTAATTACGCAAAGTATTAAAATTAGACACATCTAATTTGACTACCTCATTTTCATATATACCCACACGTATATATTATAATTAAAATGTAATATAATAAGATGTGTGCTAGTTTTATATTTAAATCGATTGCCTTTAAAATAAAGAAATATGTAAATATCTACATAAACAAATAAATAATTAAGTTAATCATTATTATTAATAATGATATTGATGAAGTTTATTGGTAGGAATTTTTTGGGTAATTGGTTTAGCTTATATATATATACATTATACAACGAAATTTTGAAGTAGGCAAAATGAATCATAAAATACATTTATGGCTACTAATTGAAAAAACATAAAATTTAGTCATTTTTAACGATTTCGAACATTTTTATCCTTAATTAGGCGGACCGGGTAAAATTAGGCACGCGGGTCGCGTGCCAGGTTGGATTATGCACTTATGGCACTAATAGCTATTAGTGCCATAAGTGACAAGATTTTACTTGGTCCTTTTGACACTTATAGCACTAATAGTGCCATAAGTACCAAGTAAAATGGTCCTTTTGACACTTATGGCATTAATAGTGTCATAAGTGCCAATGAAAATTCAGAATAAAATCAAGTAAAATTGTCCTCTTGGCACTTATGGCACTATTAGTGCTATAAGTGTCATACGTGCAACACAAATACATAAACAATAGCAATAGAATCAAGAAATCATGATGTGAAGAAGATGAAGCACATGAAACAAACAACCAAACAAAAAACCCTAAATAGAACATCTAAACCCTACGGGAAAGTGTTTAAAATAGTCTTTTTGGCACTTATGGCAATATTAGTGCCAACGAAAATCCAAAATAAAACCAAGGCACTATTAGTGTCATAAGTGTCATACGTGCAGCGGGCGCTGGCTTTTCCCCGCGAGCGCGCAACTCACCCATAAGCTTCCAGCGGCCGCGCAATCACCCAGCGGCCACGCTATTCACCCACGAGTAGGGATGTCAAAAAAACCCGAAATCGATGGGTCGACCCGAATAGACCGATAAAAAAGGTGGGTTAGGGTCGAAAATTTTTAGCCCGAAAAAAATTTAGCCCGAATGGCCCGAGCCCGATAGGGTTGGCCCGAAAACCGAGTGGGTTGGCCCGATTAACCGAACACTTTCTTAATAATTGATTTCTAAACTTTAATACTTTACTTTTTAATTTGATAATAACATTTTGATGCTTGTATAATATGTTTTGATTTTTTCTAACGATTAATAATAAATATTTATGATATAAAAGTCAAAGGAAGATAGTAATTTATGTTATATCTATATACAATTTTTATCGGAAACAAAGTTAAAATTAGATATTATGTAAATTTACATTAAAATAACACTAATTTTTATATCGGCGAAATGTTTTGATTTAAAAAGCACGACATATTTTAATTACAATAATATGATTATCCATACAAAAAAATTGTACATATAAAAAAATCGTAAATTTGTAGGCCCGAACGGGCTAGCCCGAAACCGAGTGGGTTAGGGTTAGGGTCGAAAAATTTTAGCCCGAAAAATAAAAAAAACCGACTAGCCCGAACCGAATGGGTTGGCCCGAAACCGAGTGGGTTGGCCCGATTGACATCCCTACCCACGAGCACCCCGCGAGAGCTCAAAGTCCCCAGCGGCCGAGCCATTCAGTGCCCGCACGCTTTTCTCCACCACGACCGCTGGGACCTAGGTGTCCGGCAAGTAAAAAGGGTATATTAGGTATACTGCCTAATTAATGGCCATAATTTGATGTTTTAAGATTAGGGGCTAAAAATTGATTTTCATTCCTCATTATGGCCATCCGGGTGGATTGTTTCTACATTATATATAGATTAGTAAGGATTCAAATTCATGATCTTTAGTTCTCTACATAAAGCTTCAATATCAACCACAATTGGTATTACAGTTGCAATATGCAATTTTGATATCATTTTCAGCAACATCAATGTCAAGAATCACATTATGAAGTCTGAATCATGACACCCTCATTTACAAAAACGCTCAAAACTATGATGTTATTCAACAACTTTAGAAAGAAAAAAAATAAATTTAACAAAGGGCAGCAGCTGCTACATTTTTAAAGATTGCTTCTTCTTATTCTGGCTGTCCCAAAACTGATTCTCCCACGCCTCCACTTGCTTAGTCCTCTTGATCTTCCCATCGTTGAAGGCTCGGATTTCCTGAGGCTCGTAGGGCGGCTGCAACGTGCACGGATCCGTATCACTCGGCCCTTTCTCCATGGATTCCTCCATGAACTCCCTCCAAATGCCTCGAGCAGAGCAGGCCACGGACTCCGGGCAGAGCTCCACTGCACGAGCAGGAACAGAGGGCGTGTACTTCATCAGCTTCCCGTACTCGTTGAGAAGGTGGAACATGTAGTCGTAGACGTACTCCATCTTCAGATCCTCGTGGATGAACCGACTCCCGGCTTCACCAATGGACTTGGCCTAACAATCAAGAATATTTAGGACTTGATGACACACACTGCAAGAAGGAAATTAATGTGGTCTACTTGTACCTTTCCTGTGTGATGGTTCCCCCAATCGACTGCGAATTTGAGAGACTTGCATTTGTCGTCGTCCCTCACGGGCCAGTAATGGTGCTGAGGGACCATGCCTCTAATGAAGAAATCATACCAACGCAGCGTCATGAGCAGGACCGGGGAGTCGCAGGCGAAGATATACTTCTCGCTCACTGACCACGCCCATCCTTCTATGTAGATCTTGTACCTGGTTGATTCTTGAATTAGCTCATTGCAAGAAGGAAAAACAAGATCCAATTATGGCAAAATTTGTAACTCATTGATTCTTGAATAAGCTAAGCTCATTGCAAGAAGGAAAAACAAGATCCATTTATGGCCAAATTTTTAACTGATTGATTCTTGAATAAGCTAAGCTCATTGCAGAAAGGAAAAGCAAGATTCAATGGCAAAATTTGTAACTGATTGATTCTTGAATAAGCTCATTGCAAGAAGGAAAAGCAAGATCCATGTATAGCAAAATTTGTAACTGATTGATTCTTGAATAAGCTAAGCTCATTGCAGAAAGGAAAAGCAAGATTCATTTATGCCAAAACTTGTAACTGATTGATTCTTGAATAAGCTCATTGCAGAAAGGAAAAGCAAGATTCATTTATTGGCAAAATTTGTAACCTGTGGGTGCACTGGTTTCCAAGATTTGATTGTTTGTAGCCTTGATGGGACTCTCTAATCCAGTCCTGAAATGCAAGGAAGAATTAAGAGTAGGTGTAGAGAAAAAAGTTGGATTGCATTTGATGAGGTATGAATGAGGAAGAAATACCTGAACATAAAGGCGAGTGTTCCAATCAGTCTGAGGAGTTGCATTGCATTTCATGAGGTCAGCCCTCCATGGGCAAACACTGGGGTTTCCCTTCCAATATGCATAGGGCTCTCTATCCTCCCATTTTATCTTCTTGTTTCCTTCTTTTATGTCCTTCAACACACTTCTCCATGGCTTTATATTCGTCTCCGCCCTACACAATTTACGAGACGTTTACTTAGAGAAATAGAGTAGATTGATAAAGTAGATGATTGAGTATTTAGATGGTGTTCGGATTGATATTATTAGATAACTTTAGTCTTCTAACACCCTCGGTCCCATTACAAATGTCTCATTTTCTATAATGGGATGTCTCATTCCATTTTTGGCAATATATTCTCTCTCTATACTTAATATTTAAATAAGGGTTAATTTGTTTTAAATACATAAACTTTATACAATTTTTGGGTTTTCCCAAAATAAATAAAAGTTTGTTCTAAATACATGAACTTTCATAATTTTTTGATTTTCCCATAAAAGTCAATTCAGACAAAATTGAATCTAGCGTGATGCTGAATTTTGCTGACGTAGAAGATATATACGATGTTATATACTACTCCCTCCGTCCACGAAAGAACTTCCTATTTTTCTATTTCGGGACGTTCACGAAAGAACTTCCTACTTTTTCCTATTTTGGGACAATACCCCACCACTTAAAAAATACTCCCCTTCTAAGACAATTCCCACCACTCAAATAACATTAATTAAAGGGTAAATATCACTTTAAACCTCAAACTATTTTCGCACTATTAATTATATCCTGAACTATCGAAAATAATTTTTTAAACCTTGAACTATTAATTTTGTATCAATTGTACCATTCGTTCAATTTTTTAGCTTCAAAATTTTGACGTGGCTCACCGGATACCACAATGTATTTAGAATCATTCTTTTTTTGACCTATATTATATAGAACGATGTGATTATATGCATTACTTATTAAAAATTAAAAGGATGACAAATGGATAGAGGGTACAATTGATACAAAATTAATAGTTCAAGGTTTAAAAAATTATTTTCAATAGTTCAGGATATAATTGATAGTGCGAAAATAGTTTGGGGTTTGAAATGATATTTACCCTTAATTAAAACAACACAATAAATTATTAATACTTTTTCACAATTCCCAATACACTTTACAACGTTTTCTCCACTCTCAATACACTATACAACATTTTATTAAAACTCGTGTCACTCCCTCCTAGGAAGTTCTTTCATGGACGGAGGGAGTATAAAACTTGGATATTTTAATTATTGTGAAATAAATTGTACCAAATTAAACCTTCAAGATATTACACAACAACAAAATTCGATTCTAAGACAGATTCAA
The DNA here is from genome assembly GCF_028751815.1 of Salvia miltiorrhiza. Taxonomy (NCBI): domain Eukaryota; kingdom Viridiplantae; phylum Streptophyta; class Magnoliopsida; order Lamiales; family Lamiaceae; genus Salvia; species Salvia miltiorrhiza. The sequence continues at coordinate 54,238,671 of NC_080394.1, read as the reverse complement.
TTTTATCTGAATTGACTTTCGTGGGAAATTCCAAAATGTGTGAAAGTTTGTGTATTTAGAACACATTTTTATTTGTTTTGGGAAAAACCAAAAAATGCGTAAAGTTTGTGGATTTAAAACAAATTAACCCTTTAAATAATTTTCACCAATTCATTTTATCTATTTTTCACACATTTCTTAATCTTCGTACCAATAAGTAATGAGACATTTGTAATGGGACGGAGGGAGTATTTGGTTAGATGGACTCAGCCTATTACTTAATCTCGAGACAACACCACGTAAAATTAGTCATGGCTTATGAGTCTTACCCTCATCAAAATTTATTTGGGATAATCTTGAGCCCACTTAATTTGAATAATCTCAAACCAATATTATCACAAATAACCAAACACACCCTTAAAAAATATGACGATCAAACAAGTTCAAAATAAACACCTCTTACACCAATGCTCACCTTATTATCTATTACCATCTTCATAAAATACCATGTTGTTTAGCCTTACCTTAATTCTCTTCATATTTTCATTTTATGAAAGGGTTAGTTGTGCATAAATTATTGAATTTTCATTCAATTCTAATTTTGCATACAAACTTTAAAATTTGACATGTTAATTGTTAATCATTTACTTAGTCTGATTTTGTTACCAATCAAGATTTCAGACGACCTTTCTGCTAACATGATGGTTAGTCGAATAATTAACTTATTTTATGTCAATCGATTGTCACGCGAGAAGGACTATGTCAGGTCGATCATTTGGCTAGCAATTATCAGTAGAAAATTTGGCCGGAATCTTGATTGGTAGCAAAATCAAATTAAATCAATAGTTTGATAATTATCACATCAAAATGAATATACAAAATTAGAATTAGATGGAAATTCGGTAATTAACTCTTTTATCAATATACTGATATTCCAAACATAAGAGTAAACTCAAGCTTAACTGTATTTTAATTTTTTTTTAATTATTATAATTCCTAATCATATTCTATTAGAATTTTTCCTTTTATTTTATGCATCAAACTATTTGCAGTTTCGCGCCTCTTTTTTATTTTTTCCGTTTTATCTTTCAAAATAAACCAACAAACAAAGAGAAGAAGAAACATTACCAGCCCCAAAACGACCAGTCGGGGAAGACGATATCCAAGCTGCGCCAATCTGAGCAGTAGCGGAACAGCGGCGGCGGCGCGGAATCCGGCAGCCGGAAGCGATTCGCCTCCACGACGGGGCGGTCGTCGCAGTCGAACATCAGCTCGAGATCCGGCAATCTCCCCGGGTACGTCCGGATCAGCTGCGCGATCCCCCACACCGTGAACAGAGCCCGCGTCTGGATCGACTGCCGGAAATTCTCCACGTAGACCTTCCCGTCGAGGATGGTGAGGCGGAAATGCGCCGTCGCCCGCGCTTTCTCCACCATCTCCTTCGTCACTCCGGTGCGTTTCCAGTGCCGGAGGTCCTCGTGGATCCATCGGAAATATTCCGGGCAGGTCGCCGCCGGATTTGCCGACGGCTCGCGCCTGACCGGGATCGGGTAGTTTCTCGGGCAGGACTTGGTGTGGTTCCACGTGGCACAGTCGAGGGTATTTTCGAATTTTCCAGTGCTGATTATAGAAGTCCTTAGGTAAGAGTTTCTCACATAGTTTCCCTTCCAGATTTAGTTTTAATTGGTTAGTGAAATCAATAACAGCATTTCTCAATACAAAGCTTTTTTAGGATTAATTGTAGTATATAATAATACCAACTTTTTTTTAGAACAATAATACCAACTTTTTATTCATTTATTTGTTCACACCACAACTTTTAAATTTATTGTTAAAATAATAAAATTTGTAAAACACAGAAATTACAAAGATTAATTTATTTATTTTTGTAACAAAATTTAAAGGTTGTCTCGTAATTTACGAAATAAACAAAAGTGATAGTGGTACTGGTACCATAGATCCAATATATACACTGAATGTCCCACTTTATATTTCACTTTCAATTATATTTATTTTCTTATATATTTTGTCTTCAATTTTAATTTTGTATACTTTAATTAATTTTATGATTATTAATTATGGTTCATTCCATTTAATTAGGATCGTAACTAAGTATAGACACAAGTCAAGCCATTGCATGAAGCCCCAAATTTTGAGAGGCCTATTTTTTTAATGTGCACATATATATATAGGGGAGAGCTAAAATAAAAACACTTCTTAAAATATAAAATATAAATAATTTTCAGCCCTTAAATCATCAAGATCTACGATTGATTCGTATCCCTGTTAGATGAATTTCGTGGTCTTGAGTTCGAATCTCAAAGGTAGCAAAAATTTAATTTTCATAATTCGTAATCATGTTGAATGAATTCATACGTGTTCTACATAAAATTCGTACATTGAAAAACGTTTTTATTTTTGTTTTAAGAAGTGTTTTTACAGTAGCCATTTCCTATATATATATATATATATATACTACTATTATATTTTTACATTAATTAATCTCATATGGCTTTCATCGTACTACTACGGATCAAGCTAAAGAAATGGAAAATGAATTAAATAAAAATAATAGACTTTTGCCTCTAAGACTTAATGCATTTGTTTAAAAATAAGAAACCTTGTTTGTTTTGGAGCGATTACTTTGATACGATATATCAATATTTTATTATTTTTCTTACAATTCATAAAAATTGGTGATTTTTTTTGTTTTGTTAAATATCAAATATTATATTGATATTGTCAAAAAAATGTTACTCTCTCCGTCCCACAAATCTTGATACGTTTGGTTTCGGTACGAGAATTAAAGAGTTGTAGATTAGTGTTTTAAGTGTGTAGGTAATAAAGTATAAAAGTAATAAAATAGGAGAGTGGAGGTGATAAAGTAGGAGAGAAGGTAATAAAGTGATAAAGTATAAGAGAGAAAGATAATTAAGAACTCTTATTCTTTAGCTAATTGTTAGTACTCTATTTAGAAATGTGTCAAGATTCATGGAACGACCTAAAAAAAATATTTGTCAAGATTCGTGGGACGGAAGGAGTATATTATAGAGGACTATTTTAAAATTCTCGATTGGGACCTGTAGACATAAGTACAACCTTGCATCTAATTAAGGTATATAATTATTTTTTATCATTTAATTTCGTTTTTATTAACTAATAATAGGTTGATGAATTCAAAATTATGATATAGTATAATTTTAAAAATTTAATTTTTTAAAAAAATAATAAATTCATAGTATAATTTTAAAAATTTAATTCTTTAAAAAAAATAATAAATTCATAGTATAATTTAAATTCATATATAGTGTTAGTAATAAATTTTATTTTTATAAAAAAAATTATTAAAATAATAAATATATAAATGGAACATAGTGACACACATAAAATTATGCGTCATTGTATCTCATCCTGATACAATTATGCATAAATAACAAATAAAAATAAAAATATAGAGAGAGAGAGTGCTTTCAAAATTGAGTAAAAATATATAGAGAGAGAGAGTGCTTTCAAAATTGAGTAATGCTAAACAGCCGCATTGTGGCTGCCCACAATTTACTTAAGTAGAAAATAATTTAATTTATTTAACATATTTTTTAAAATAAAAATAAGATTTAGTCATTTTATCATATTCTCTACATTATAGTAATTTTTTTGCAATTTTTTGGTAACTTTTTATTTTTATTAAAAAATAAATTAAAAATAAAAAATGCAAAAAAAAAAATTAAAAAAATAAGTATAATATAGAGAATATAATAAAATAACTAAATCCTATTTTTATTTAAAAAAATAAATTAAATAAATCAAAATTATTCTTATTATATTAGTGTGTGGGTGGCCACAATGTGGCTGCATAGATTTATTGTTCAAAATTTATACCTAATTCAAAGGACAGAAAATCTCTCGTAAACGTTATTTAGGAAATCTACCCAACCGTAATTAGTTAAAACTCGAAGATTTCATTAGTTATCACTGGTCAACAGTGTGGATTAGTTCATGTAGGCTGCCAAATATAGAGGCTAGTTATGAGTTAGGTAGTAACCATTAATAAATGTTGACTAATTTCATGTTATTTTCGGTGTACACGCACAACATCCTCGAATTAATACTTGAAATATATATTTCTCGAAATCCTGATCTCGAAATTAAATGTAAATTTAATGAAGGGAGTGTGTTGATTTGCCCTAGATGAGCAAGTCACCAATATTTCAACATGGGAGCGAGTAATTTAATCTATCCCATTAATTAAAATAGCAAATCCTTTTTTCAATGTCGAAATTGTTCACTTAATTTAAGTCCACTAATTCTCTGAGGCTAACAAATTTTAGTATGCGAAGAAAATACTCATACAGAGAGAGAACAACAGATTGATGGTGCAAGACGAATTGATTCCATTGAGATAAATTCTTTTTTCCATATTTTGAATGAAGGGAAGAAATAATTCATGTTGGCTTATTAGGATGAAATAACAATAATGATTCATCTTTTCCCCAGAAACCCCAAAATGAATCCTAAAACAACACATACTTTGAAATTTTTGAATCAAGCACAAAATAATTAACTAAAGGTTCATGCATTGATGAGAAGTTTCTAGAACACTTACGAGATCGACCTGGCCGGTGAAAACGAGCACGGCAACGACGAGGAGGAAGAAGAAGAACAGGAGAAGTGCATACGATGAACAAACTGCGTTGTTGAACGATCTCCACGAGGGCGACCTCGCAGAATGTCTCTTGAAAGCAGGCCTTAGCCAAAATACTTTCATCAACTTCTCCTCATGCCCCTTCATGTTTTCCCTCACTTCTGCCAACACACCTTGTGATTACTGCTTATACATGTAAACAAAACTAATCCATCAAGATTCTTGAATAGTGTTTGTATGTGGAGAGAGAGAGTTGTGAGGGGGAGAGAAAGAGGTTTCTGCTCTAAATTCTAAAACAGAGGAATATGAATAATTCTTTGCAAAAAGAAGACTTGATTTTGTAGAATTATTATCTATGGGTTGAAAATTGATAAAAAGGATAGTAATGAGAAAGTAAATGTGTTTCCTCTCTCTAGAGGGCTATTCACGTTGATCTCCCATTGGTTGATGGTGGACGTCAATTGACTCTCCTTATATCATGGCTTGTACATAGGCCGAGGAAAGAAAAATGGGTTATTTGTTAAGAAGGGGATATTATAATAATGAATCTAGCTTTAGAATAGTAATAAATTGTAAATGACCTTTGGTATTATAATTACTAGATATTTTTCCTATTAAACAAATTGCAGTCTATCACCCTACAACAAATGAAGATATCAGCTAATAACTACAAATAAACATGAAGGGTTTCTTTTAATAGTTTAGTTCATAATTAAAAATAAAATATCAAGAAACACTATATTTATAAATAGGTCAATCTAAAAAATGACCCTAACAGTCAACGGTTGTTTATATAACAAGCAAACTTCACAAGATTTAAGATCAGTTACTTACAATATACTCTGCAAGAAAAGGAATTTACAGCACCATAAAATTGAGCAGAGTAAAATTTGGAACTAAGAGTTTCTCGTGAAGGATCGTAATTTTCTTAACAGCTTGGGTAGCATGAAGAGGCAATAAAGTGGAAGTGAAGCAAGTGAAAAGTGTGACACTGAGAATTAAACATGTGATTAAGCCCACAATTACTGGGGTTGACTACAATTGCTTCATCTCAAAACATATGAAAACTCATGCTGTAGAAAGCAAGCAAGAAGAATGGATTAGATTACCTGGAAACGTGATACCAACACATGATGGCCATTTCCTCACTGATTTTCCGTCAACGAACTACTGAGCAGAGAGAAAGTATAAAAAAGATGAGTAGTACAACGTAAGTTTGAATATACATTAATTTAGACGCATGCATGTATGTATATAATCAGAGAAAGGAATGTTTAGTTGAAAACAAACAACTAGTAAGGTAAGGGAAAATACATATAGTAAGAATATGGAGCATGCTCCAAGCAAAAGCAGTGAGAGAGACATAATTTCTCAGCATAAACTCCAACTAACATTTGATTATTTCTGAAATGAAACACAGCATGTCAGAAAAAACTACTTGCACATAAGAATGACGAACCTCAAGCCAAATGTGAATACCATTTATTGGTGAAACGAAGCACCAAAGTAAGGAAATCCTTTTCCTTGACCATAGCATACTGCATAGCCACTTAGTTTCATAACAAGTATTAAACTTTTAATAAAACACATATTACCATAGGAAATTTACATAGAAGAGGGAAATAGGTTGCAGTTGCAAAATGGGTTGACGGAACATTAATATTAATATTAATATAATAAAAACAATATTGTCATTGTCAATAACAGTAAACAACGACCATGCATCAGTTGCAACACCTTGCTCCTTGTTATAACGCCTCTAGCAAGAGAAGGACTCAAAATTTTGGGGTTTCACAATCCAGTTTCTAAAATGTGGGCTAGCTTTTAGGGCCTTTGATGCTGCACTATATTCTTCAGCACAGTCCTGCAATAGAGAATCCATGTGCTTCAGTCATCTCCTCAATCTCAATAGATTCAATAAGACACGTTTTATAAAGAATATATTACAGGACTCAACTGCTAGAAAATGCTTCATATTTCATTAGATCTTGAAAACTACACCCAAAGTTGCGCATAAACTATGTGGTTGGATCTATATAATATGATGCAATTGGTTGCCTAGTGTAGGAACTTTATAAAGACATGCTGAGAACTGACGACGTGTACACTAATGTACCTTGAGTTCTCGATAAGTGAGTTCCGTGGTGCGGCACTGTGATGGGTCATCTTGCTTGAGTGATACAAAAAGCTCCAACAATCGCTTCCTAAGAACAAAGGATTAGGTAAAGTTAAAAATAGCTTTATTCAATTAGTTAAAAGATTAAGCATGGTCACTTAGAAGTTCTTCTAGTAATTTGCTGTTTTAGAAGAAACAGAAGTCCTGCAGTTCTAACAGCGGTTCAGTATGGCCAAGCAATCCCATGTTTGCAGAATTCACTTTGAAATATCTATTTGCGTATGGTGACAGGTTGTTTAAATGTTTATGCAGCACATATAGTGGTATCCTTGGTGGAAGGAGTTGCTGTAACCTGCCCATATATGAGATTCACATTGCCCCAAGTTCATTAAGAATATTGACTACATCGTTTGTTGTCCTATTTAATCCGGGAAACAGAAACTGTAGAATAAGTAGCAAAACAAATGAGAAATTCTAAAGTTACAACTTACAATACTTGCAAGTGACAAAGGAAGCCAAACCAATCATTTCTTACACACTATTTAAGAATTCGTCCTTATTTTCAATACTAAGAGTCAAGTGTGCTAAATTTTTATTGATAACCCTCTTTAACGATTCTTACTTGCATAAAGATGCCTGTGTAGATGGAAACATTGCACCTTTCGCAGAGGTTCCCTGCTTTCTGCCAGTTGTTCCAAGAATGACTTCATGCAAGCCAGATCTATTCCAGCATATTGAATACCTTCAATCAAGGAGAATCCAATTTCAGAGATCAGACATAGCAAGAGTTAAGATAGTTCTCAAATTCAATATCAGATTCACTATTCTTAAAAAGCCCACCAGCATCTGCGCAAAAAAAAAAAAAAAAAAAAAAAAAGCCCACCCGCAAGTTAAGGTTTCAAGAGCAGTCTCACAATGTTGAAATTCCTTGGGTGGCACTGGAGCTACATGAAAGTGTGGCTGTAAGATACGAATAAAATAAAGTTGAGTTGTATCCGACTCTCATATGGCCAAAAGGAAAAATAATGCAGTGACCTTATTCGCTTTAAAAGGTTCTGTCAGTGTGTTTGACAATGAAATGATCCTCTCATATAAAGATCTTCTTAGATGGTCTGCAACAATATTTGCAGAGGCGAATTGCGATTGCGCCAGAGTTATAGAGGATATATAAATTGGTTCCAAGAAGCAGGTAAGCAGAGCTCCTGTGTAGAAAGAAAGATTTCAACCAGACAATCGCAATAATTTTTTTTCACACAATTAGCAAGACAGCTTCCAATTTTGAAAAATGTATCTTCACAACGTATGCCATATAAAACTACCAACTGACAACTCCATTTCCTGACCAGACTAGAAGAAAAAAATATATATATAACTCTAAACAGAGGCACTAAACTACGGACAATTTGCCTAGTTGTTGATTTAGTACCAGGAATTTTGGAGGCAGTTCATGAATAACCACATTTGACAACTTTCAGGCTTTACTCGTATGAGGAAAACTCATATAGGGGATTTGCTATTTAATTTCTAGCTCTTACTAACCAATAGTTAGAGATTAAACCAATGGCAAAAGTTCTTTATTCTTTTTACAGGTTTAGCTAGTTGCCAGGAAGGATCTATGATGCATCAAGGACCTATGATGCATCACATAAACAGCAAGCCAACATACAGTTGGCCTCTGCAAACCTAACAAATTCATCATAAGACAAGCAAAAACCTTGAACTCCCACAACATTCCAGCGAGCAATCTTGTCAGAGCAGCTTACAGACAAAGTCGTATCTCCTCGACCAGGCTTCCTGTGAACTGTACCAGGTACTTGAAAGGAAGCACCTGAAGACAAATCTTTGGGATTACACTCCAATGATCCAAGTCAAGTGCCTCAAAAGAAGAAAACAAGGACCAGAATGTAAATGTGTGTGGCCAATCATTCTCAAAAACACGTAATAATAGCAGCCACGGCCATACCACCCAACCCAACCACCAGCACGAACGAAAAAAAAAAAAAACTAAAATTACCATTCTGTAGAGAATCTTGCAAAGGGAGACATTCATCATTCGGCTTCACCGGAGAATCGCTACTTAGAGAAGTGAACATCTGAGAATTGAGTGATGCGTCGCCACCTGTTGCAAAAGAATGGATCGTATATCAAGTCCATTAATCATTTTTTACAAAATACATACACCTAAGCACCTAATACCTACATGGTAATTGTGATACATACAGATGCAATTGCCAGCCACGTCTCAATTCAAATTTTGCGCGCTCGGGTTTATCCGACCTCAGCTGGAAAACTGCGTCAATCATGTCATCATTCGGCAAAACGGCGCTCCCATTTTCATGGCTAAGCTTCCTATACTTTTTGGCCATGCAATCAATCTCTGTATAGAAATATCTAGAAAATAGAAGAGGATATATTAGGTTTGAGTCAATAATCAAGATAGCAATCATATTAGAAACTGAAAATCCGAACCGAAGAAGAGATCGCCTGGCGATTACTTCAGCGTGCGAATCGTTCACGACATCGCCGCGCGAACTCCACCGCGATCTCCCCAGACACTTCGTCCCCGTACCCAGCGCCACCACTCGCAATTCTTCACACACAATACATACAAACGAGAAACACCAGCCACTTATAACAATAACAAACGAGCAATATCCAGAGTCATTATCAACAAATTAAATTCGGAAATCATCAATTTACTGCGGAAAATTCTGAATTCACTAACCTTGCGAAGGATTAGAGAGGATAAAAGCGGCTAAAACGGTGACTTCGCGGCCTTGAGGCTTCCCTTTCTTGGGGAGAGAATCGTACATCGAATTCACTGCTTCTGAAACCTTCTCTGCCCATGGCTTCTCCGCGGTGTTCTCCGGCGTTGACGTCATCGTCGCCGGTGTCGAGTTTCTGAGCGGGAATGCCAAATTTCATACGACGCCGTTTTGGGTTTGCTTTTTAACCGCTAAATAAAGGCGGGCTTTAAATGGGCTCGAAAATTGATCCAATGATAATAATTACACCAAACTAAGCCCAAATAGCTTTTCCAAGGCCCAATATTAAACTGAAACAATTGAATATATTTTCTCTCCATGTCTATTGTCTACTAATTGATTTTTTTTTTCTTTTCTACAACACAATCATTCAAATTATATTTTTTTGGTTGAATTCCTAGTATATTTGGCTATCATAGTGGGAATCAAAATCTCACATTTGACAAATTTAGATGATTATAGCAAGTGCTATATTTTGAAGGTGCATTTTTTATTTTCATGGAAACGGTTTGGAAAATATATATTTTCACAATTGTTTCACTATTCTCACATGTTTTATATAATCTAATTTCGTTTCATTTGTCTTCTGGATGTAGCTATTTTTGGGTCACGTCTCTTTATGTTTTTGTTCGATCTATTTTCTGTTTCTCCTTGTTGTTTCTGCTAGGTGTTGTCGCTTTTGGACAGCGTATTGTATGTGACATTGGTTGATGATTTATCTTTAGGTTGGGGTCTTCCTAACCCCTCACCTCCTCGAATGTTGTTCTTTAAAAAAAATAAAACATGAAAAAAAATGAAGCAGCTCATTTTCACGCCAATTTATGATAATATTATCATTAGATAGTGATATAATAATATTTTTTCATATTTTTCTTTTTATAAACTATTAAATACGGAGTAAAAAAATAGTGTTATAAAATTTTTTCCACATTTTTCTTATGTCTTCTTTTCTCATGAGTCATGAACGCAATGTTGGGAAATCAGTTCCCCATCCAAACTTGGTAGAAGCAAGAAATAAGAATAAAAATAGACACAATTTAACAACACAAGAATTTAACGTGGAAACTCCAAATCCGGAGAAAAAACCACGACACACTGAAAAATTACTATATGATAAATTTCTACAATCACACAGTATTTCTCACCCTCTCGACTCACAACCACTACACTCTTACAAGCCTTTGAAAACCTCTCACCCCTCTAAAACAAAGAGCAAGGAATTTCAAACTAGAAGTAATCACAAGACTAAAGGTAGTGATTGGTGCAATTGTATCAAAGACCTTGGAACTCCTTAAATAGCCTAAGGGTCTCCACCTACTTTGATAGCAAAACCAATGTGGGACAAAAATCCCCACTTTCATTTTTAACACAATTCCAACAATCTCCACCTTGTTAAAAATGAAAGAAAAAACACCATTGTCTTCACCGACAATTATGATTCTTATCACAAAGAACCATCATCCTCAAAAGAGAATAAACCTACTCCACCAAATGAGTAGAACACTTAGAATAAACCATTCTAAGAATTTTACTTCGGCACATGTCGAAAAACCTTGCTGAAATTTTTGGTGCAACCTTCTAGCTTTTGGCCCTCCTAGAAGTCATCAGCCATCGACATACTTTTCACCACACACCTGCATCCATGCCAAAAAACCATGCACATGTGGTCCAACTAACATCGTCACATCCTCTATCATGGCCATTGGACATGCCATAAGGATATTCATGTCCTCAAAGGACATCATCAAACACGATGTTAGCTGCTTGTTCGGAGCTTTCTGCCGAATCCGCTCCACCTCGACAAGCTCCACCTGGACAGTTTCGCTTCGTATGGCCGGGTTTTCCGCACCTCCAACAAACAACGCCCTTGGAGTCTTTCTTTCTCCCTCTGCTAAAGGCCACCATTGCTGAATTTTCCGATGAAGTACGTCCTTCACTCATCAGCCTTCTTTCTTCCAAAAGAAGTTTGCCCGTGACTTCAGCAAAGACCAGAGTTTCCTTCCCATAAACTAATATTGGCTTCATGTGTTCATAGGAACGTGGAAGAGACAAGATGAGTCTCAACGCCTTATCCTCATCTTCAATTTTTGCTCCAATACTCTCCAGTTCAGAGATAATGCCATTGAGAATACTCAAGTGATCTGAAATCTTCACACCTTCATCCATCCGTAAGGTATGAAATTGTTCCTTCAAATACAACCGATTCGAGATGCCTTTTGCTTGGTACAGAGCTTCCAGCTTTTCCCAAAGCTCCTTCGCACTCGAAATCCCATGTACATTTGCAAGTACATTCTTGGCCAAGCAGAGACGAATTGTGCTTGCCGCCTTCAGATCCAGATCCTCCCAATCTTCATCACTCATACCGGACTTGTTGTTTGCGTCATCATCTGCACCAGGCTTTTTGACTGCACCCGGACGTCCTTTCAGGGCCTTGTGTAACCCAGATTGTATCAGCACATCCTTGACTTGCACTTGCCACAAGCCAAAATTTATTATTCCATCGAATTTCTCCACGTCGAACTTCATTTGGACTTGAAGTTGACTTGACGTACCGCTTCTCCACCAAAATGAACAGCCGTCTCGCAAGAGACACCCCGCCCGGATCTTTCTCAAGAAATCCTTTCTGATGTGGAAGATCAGACAATGCTGCAACCACAGAGCATACTTGGAATATCAAGAGACCTCAGCCAGGCTCTGATACCAATTGTTGGGAAATCAGTTCCCCATCCAAACTTGGTAGAAGCAAGAAATAAGAATAAAAATAGACACAATTTAACAACACAAGAATTTAACGTGGAAACTCCAAATCCGGAGAAAAAACCACGACACACTGAAAAATTACTATATGATAAATTTCTACAATCACACAGTATTTCTCACCCTCTCGACTCACAACCACTACACTCTTACAAGCCTTTGAAAACCTCTCACCCCTCTAAAACAAAGAGCAAGGAATTTCAAACTAGAAGTAATCACAAGACTAAAGGTAGTGATTGGTGCAATTGTATCAAAGACCTTGGAACTCCTTAAATAGCCTAAGGGTCTCCACCTACTTTGATAGCAAAACCAATGTGGGACAAAAATCCCCACTTTCATTTTTAACACAATTCCAACACGCAACCTAGGAGACATGCTCTAATTGCAAAGCCGACCAAAGTTAGCATTTTTGAAGATAAATTGCCCTTTAGGCTGCGTTTACTTTGATGGATAAATTTATCCATAAAAAAATGATGGATAACAAAAATTTATGCCTTTAAATGTCATTTTTCTTTTCCAACGATGGAAGGATAATATTATTCATCATTGAAGTGAAAATAAAGAAGGAAAAATGTTTTTGTGTCAAATATTGAAAAAAAAAAGATATTTAAAAGCATAAATTTTTGTTATTCATCCATTTTCATTGATAAATTTATTCATCAAAGTAAACGCAGCCTCAATGTTACGTGTATAAGGATAATATTGTCCGTAAACATAACTTACGCTAGTGAAATAAAAAATATATATATAGATCATAAAAAACTCGTCAATATATAATCTCGAATAATAAATATATTGTGAAAAATATCGGCATGATTGGGTACGATAAATTAAAATAATAAAAATGTGGGGATGGTGTTGGTGTATAATATATATGGTTGCATATGATTATTTCAGCTACTATTATTTTGGTGTGACACCCGAAAGAGGAACACGTTGGCCTAACTTATGAGAAAAAAGCAGACCGAGTTATAACTTTTTCCTTTACAAATGAAGTATTCCTATATTTTATTATAACTAGGATTTGCACCCCGTGCAACGCACGGGAAACAATTTTATAATTTTATATTTATATAAAATTGATATCAACTCAATTATCATATTTATAAATATAATAAAAAATTAATTTTAACTGAATATATTTGAATTGAATAATAAAAAAATAAAGAAGAATTTACAATTATAAAATTTAATTTTATGAAAATACAAAAAAAAAGTTAAAAAAAGAAAATGAAAATAAAAAATAATTAAAACATAGATTTATTAAAAAAAGATGAGAACGGAGAGAATTTTTTAGAATTTTAGTCTTTAAATAAATATAACTTTTAAATTTTAAAAGTTTTTATTGTGATCTTTAATTTGATATGCATATTAAATATTTTATAATTAGTCAAATTTCACAATTTTAGAAATAAATACGTACAACAAAAAAAAAATAAGAATATAAAGAAAAAAAGATTAAAAAAATATAGTTCATAAATAAACCTCCAATTTTATTAAAACTACAAAATTATTATTTAATTTTAAAATTAATTTAAAATCAATTAAAAATTAAAAATTGCTTTCTTAATAATAGTAAAGATAGATAGGTCCGTAATAAATTAATCATAGCTCAAACGGCTCATCTTTTTTGGAATTCAACATTCCAATAAATTTGGTAAATTAATTTGCAATATTAATGATGTCGGACATTTCCGTTCGATCATTAATTTAAAAACTATTTTATATTTATATTAGATATTTACTCAATAATTATTTCAAATAATGAACGTGATGTTAAAATCAGTTTTTAATTTGTATACACGTTTTTCTCCAGATTTTTTTTTTTGCATATAACCTTCAATTATCTTTTATTTACAAAATTGCCATTGAAATTGATTTGAAATCAATTTCTAATTGAAAACTGCTGTTTTAATATAGTATAGATTTCATTTTTACGTAGCTGCGAGTTTTTTTCGTGCATGAAAAAAATACTATACTAATTTTGTTAGACCTTAATTATATAGAGGAAAATAACAAACTAAATTAAGTTCTCATGAGTTTGTTAGAAGCCAATTTGGATACTAATTTGGATAATTGATCTTTGTTTAATATATGGTGATCGTAAAAAAATATTATTGTATAGATACAAATTATTATTATTAGGGGTATTGATAAATAAAATTACGAACTATTTCGAAATTGCAATTTTAACGTGATTTTGAAACATGGCCAATTAAATTATCATCTTTTAAATTTTTGCAATTTTATCCCATGTTCGGTCGCATGAGTGTTATTCAAGTTTACGTGGATTAGTAAAGACGACATCGGTTTTGTGAGGTCTAAACGACGTCGTTTCGTTCAAATATTTCAATTGAAAATTTCTTCAAATTATGGATTGTATCATGTGTCATGTATGTGCACCCTAATTTTTAATATTCAGGAAATTTATTGCAAACGATGCCGTAACACGAATATAATGAAAATTAAAAATATAGTGATTTAATCCATCACACTTCAAAAGTCACGTTAAAATTATAATTTTAAAATAATTAGTGATTTTATTTGTCAAAATCCTTTATTATTATTATTATTATTATTATTATTATTATTATTATTATTATTATTATGGGTCATCCATATGTATAGTTGTGTTTGCGGATTCACTATATGTAAACAAAATAATATATATATATATATATATATATATATATATAGGGGCGCGCTCCAGTGAGACCCCCTATTTTTCGTGTAACATGAGTACAATGAATAAGATATATAATACTAATGAACAAAACGTATATCTAATGAACAAGATGTATATACTGATGAAAAATAAAATTTAAAAAATTCGTAATGAATAAGACATATATACTGATGAACATGGCCGTATATACTGATGAACAATGCAGTATATACTGATGAATAACAAAATTTAAAGCTCCCTCCAGGATTCGAACCCTGCGAAAAGAAATCACCCTCCAAATACAATATCAGTCATAGGATTGATAAAATAAACTCACCAGATCGTGCCCTAGATTTCACTAAAATTAGGGGGTCTCATTGGAGCGGCCCCCTATAGGCATAGAATTCGAGTACTTTTGGTTTACTTTTCATGTTTAGGAGATAGTGATGGTATTGATAATTAATGATTAAGAAGATAGTGAGATGTGTGTGTGTGTGAGATAATATTCCCAATAATAGTAGGTTTCATAATATGATAACGGTGGGCAAATTAAAGAATTTATGCAAAGACCAGTAGTCAATGATTAGGAATTAGGCCCCCATCTCAAAAGTTTGATACACAGCCTGGCTAATTACTAAAGCCTAAATTATGCCCGTTTCCCACTAACCCCATCAGTTAATTAAATCAATAAATAAAGAGCTCCACCAACTATATAAATAATTTTTTTGGTCAATTCATCTATTTATAAAGCAAAATCAATTATGTTTGTAATTTCACACAATCTTGAGTACGCCTGAGTGTATCGTATAATCGTGTTGGCCCATATCCAAAATAATATTATAATTTACAAGATGGTGCCAAAAACTTATTTATCTTTGACTATGCAATTAATTAAATCAATAAATAAAGAGCTCCACCGACTATATAAATAATTTTTTTGGTCAATTCATCTATTTAAAGCAAAATCAATTATGTTTGTAATTTACAAGATGGTGCCAAAAACTTATTTATCTTTGACTACTTATACAGTTATACCAACTGAAGGATTATGTCATTTTGTGGACTATTTATTTTGTTTTATTTTACAATAATAGAGGTTCTTATGTAAATAGATTAAAATTCAACGACTATTTTCGCTGCTAACCTTATTAAAATACTTTTATTTGTTTGCAGTATATATATAAGGGGTTATTGCCGAAAAATACATATAGTTTGTCAATATTTTGGTTTATAACATGACCTTATTTAGATTATTTTTCATCATAGATGTATTAATATTTATTGTATCCATATTAAATTGTTATGTATAAAATATTGTTAATTGATTTATTAATTTTTATAAAAATTAAGTTAGATGGTTAATTATTCTATAATAATTATTTCATTATATATATATATATATATATATATATATTCAACACACAAATGCATATATATATATATATTTGATTTTAATATTCTATTAATATATTACATATATAATAAGTATTTATTTATTTAAATTATGAAATTATAAAATATTAGGACCAATAAATAATTTAGGTACATATATAATAGAAACTATGTTAAAAAGTAAATAATATTATATATTATTTATATATAGATGTATATTTATCAAATACTATATATGTATATATATATATATAGTGTATTGTGAGATGAAAAGAAAATTAAAAATATTTAATTTTAAACTTTGATATTATTATATTAAATTAATTACAACATCATGTTATAATTGAGAATAAATTGAAACTTGATGTATTTTATGGTCAGACTATAAAGTCATGTTATAATTGCGATTAAATTAAAAGTTGATGTATTTTCTGGTCAAATTATAAGATCATGTTATAAACCAAAAAATTGACAAACTATATGTATTTTCTGGCAACAATCCTATATATAAATACATGTTTGTTCTCATTTTTTTTTTTTGATCAGTAAAATTAAATTTTTATTGAGATAAAAAGCAAGGCACAAGAGATGCCAATCAAAACAAGAAAGAAAGATTGAAACCCTTTGAGCACCACATGGTGAAAGAGATTCTCAACTCCAAAACTTTATAAACCTCATTCCAACTCCAAAGTCTACCCTTGATCTGTAAAACAAGTCTCTCAATATCCCAAATCTTTCCTTGAAAACGACTGTCGTTTCTTTTTTCCCAAAGCGTCCAAACCGTTCCCACCCATAACGCATTTAGCAATCTTCTTCCTTTCTTCTTTTTGGCAGCAGAGATGAAGGAAGTGTAGTGATGAAGAGTACCTCTAGGATTTGCCGTTTTGATGTGTAACCATTGGAAGATTTGGTCCCACACCGCCGCAGTTTTCGGGCAATGAAGAAACAGATGTTCCGTCGACTCCTCTCCAGCGACGCAGGCATTGCATCCTCTCTCTTCCCAACTAATTTGAATTTGTCGTTTTCTCAAGTTGTCACAGGTAGCCAAACGATTTCTAAGACATCTCCACGCCGTCACCTTGGCTTTGTGTGATGTTGGAGCCTCCCAAACCATAGCCATCTCAGCCGGTTGAATTTGTTGCGCTTCTCTGGAAGCCGCCACCAAATCATAAGCCGACTTTGTTGAGAATTTACCGTCTATAGTTGTCCTCCAATTCCATCCATCAGTTAAACCTGTAGAAGGGACAAAAGCAGCAACAAGTCTCAAAAGTTCCTCCACCTGACCAATCTCCCTTTCCCTCAAATCCCTCCTCCAATTCACCGACCACACCCACTCTTCTCCTTCCCAAAACCCACTCTCTCCGACGAGGCCTTTCTTATTCGAACACAAGTTATACGATCTCGGGAAAGAGAACTTAAGAGGTTTGTTAATAGCCCAGACGTCCTCCCAGAACATTGTATTCATCCCATCCCCAAGACGGTGTTGAAGGTGATCAATGAACCATCTATCATCTCTTCCTCCCCCTTTCTCCACAATTTTCGCCCACCACCCCAACTGCCCACTTCTTCCCACCACCGAGCAATCCCCCTCTTCGCCCCAGAGAAGTTCCCCATAAATAGATTTGATCACTCTCGCCCACAAGGCTCCCCCATCCACCAAAAATCTCCAAAGCCATTTAATTAACAGAACATGATTAAACCATTCCACATCCCGAAATCCAAGACCTCCTGTTTTCTTATTGGAACACAAGGAGCTCCATTTAAACCAGGTGATTCTTCCCGACTGAGAGCCTCCACCCCACATAAATCTGGAGAACAAGGAATTGAGATTCTTGAGCACAGTCTTGGGAATGAAAGCGTAGGCCAGTTGATATACCGGAATCGATTGAAGCACCGCTTTAACAAGAGTGATCCTCCCCGCCAAAGAGAGAGGTCTTTTTCTCCAGCTTGCAATTTTGTTTGAGACTTTATCCACCAAGAACTTCCACTCGCTAACACAATTGCTTCGGCCTCCAATTTTGGTTCCCAAGTAAAGACACGGGAAGGAAGCAATCTTGCAATGAAGAAACGAAGCCCATGTCCTCTCGACAGACACATTCACTCCCACCGTCATCAGGCTGCTCTTGGCGAAGTTGACAGCAAGACCAGAGATAAAATGAAAGAGAAGCAACAGACTTTTCAGAGATTCCACATTTCGGTCATCAGCCTCTAAAATAAAGATGGTGTCATCCGCGTACTGGAGATGTGTAATCGGCACTTCATCCTTACCAATCTTAACAGGAAACAATAACTGTCGTTCCACTGCCCTCTCAACGAGCGCATTCAACCCTTCCGCGACTATGAGGAACAAGAAGGGAGACATCGGGTCGCCCTGTCTCAAGCCTCTCTCCATTTTGAAATCACCCGTTGATGACCCGTTAACTAGGACACTTGCCGTGGCTGACTGTAGACACCCTTGAATCCATTTCCTCCAAATCCCATCGAAGTTCATTCTGTCAAGCAAAGTATCCAAAAAGTCCCATTGAACTGAATCGAAAGCTTTGGCAAAGTCAATCTTAAAGAAGATCCTGCTTCGTCGCTTCTTCTTTGACTCAACAACAGCTTCATTTAAAATGATCGCCCCATCGAGAATGAACCGCCCTTTAACGAAAGCGCTTTGATTATCAGAGATGATCGACCCCATCACCTTCGTCAGTCTCCCCGCCAAGATCTTTGCAATGATTTTATACAAGCTGGTAATGAGCGAGATTGGGCGAAATTCATTCAACGAATCAGCCCCTTCTTTCTTCGGTATTAAAACGATAAAAGAAGCATTACCTCCTTTAGGAATTTTACCGTTCGCGTGGAAGTCCTTCAAGACCTGGAGGATATCCTCCTTAACAACATGCCAAGCCGATCTCCAGAATGAAAAGTTAAAGCCATCAGGTCCGGGACTCTTATCGCCAGAGCAGCTCCAGACCGCTTCTTTAACTTCTTCAGGTTCAAAACCTCTAATCAGCCAATTTCTCTCCTCATCAGAGATTTTCTTTCTCACAAAGTCAATGGGAATAACAGGCATCTGTCTATCTTTCCGCTTGAAAAAGGTTTCAAAATGATTTCTCACCCTAGCTTTTACCTCTTCCGGTTTGGAGATCCATGAGTTATCAAAGATCAGTCCGCCTATGTCATTCTTCAAACGCCTCCCTTTAATCGCTTTATGGAAGAAGCCAGAATTCACATCTCCCTCCTTAAGCCATTTCAGTTTAGCCTTCTGTTGTAAAGTCATCTGCTTATGCTTCAGCTGAAGGGAAAGGAGAGCTTGGAGCTCATTTCTTCTGATAACATCCACTTCGCCTAAACAACTCTGCTCGTCAAGCTCATCTTTCTGTTGTAACTCCTTCTTTAATTCGTGAATTTTAGAATCAATCTCACCAAAGGATTTGCGATTCCAAACTTTTAAAGCCTCGCGAAGTTTCTTCAATTTCTCCTTAACTACGAAAAAGCTCCATCCCTGATAGTCTGTACCCGTCCACACTTGTAGGAACCATATTTTGATATACGGTTCGTGTGCCCACGATCCATTTCGGATATCTAACAAGTACATACAAAAACCATAATCCTACAAGGTAGTAAAAGAAGTATACCTGCGAAATGAGAAGTGATCGACTCCAGAGTTGATCTTCCGAATTGTTCCCACGGCAAGATTCGACGTTGGATGGCAACGATCTTCGAATCCTATCTCAACTCCAATGAACAAACACTCTCAATCTCTTTCTTTCTCAATTTCTCTCTTTCTCAAAATTATGTCTAATTGCTACGTGATTGTTCATTCTTAAGAATGATATCACATATTATTCTTATCTTTTACTTTTGATTAAAAATAGCAAAAGATAAGAATAATAGCAATTATTATGTTTGCCATTTTACTTTTGATTAAAATAGCAAAAGATAATAATAATAATAGCAATTATTATGTTTGCCATTTTACTTTTGATTAAAATAGCAAAAGATAATAATAATAGCAATTATTAATGAGAAAGAATCTAGAGATAATGAATTGTTTGTCCACTTGAGATTTAAGCCTTAATTTGGGCCAATCGGGGATCTACTAGCTCGAATAAAGTTTGGCCTCCCAGTGCTCGATTTTTCTTATTCAGCCCAGAATATAAATCGAGACACTAGTATTAATTTATTCCACTAGAAAATTAATACTGAATTACCTCTTTATTCTTTAGGTGAGTCGGGGCTAGTATTAGACTTAATTAATCTCCGTGTTTAAGATATCGAATATCCATTAATTAATTAATTCCTCTGACGATCAATTAATTAATTAATTAGTCGTTTAATTATAAACGACATCTCGAGTGCTACCACTTAAACTTATTATCGTATCGGAACTAATTCCACCTGCAGGGTTTAATACGATAAACTTATTAAGTTCCTCAAGAGGATATTATCATCCTGTTATCAGCAGGACACGGATCCTTATTGCAATATAATCGCATATCAAATAATAATTGTTATCACCCAAAGTATCGAGTATCTTGAACTTCAACAGAGTTCTCACCCATGATAAATCAAAGTAATAATCAATTAATTATTTACACCGATTAATTCAATTAAGGTTAAATTATTTAAGTCACCGAGATCTTGATTCTTAATTAGTCAGAATATAAGAATTCATCTCACTGTGATCCTGTTCAATACACGAAGGTACTAGCATAAATAAATAGCCAAGACAAACTATTTATCCATTTATGCTACAATCTAAACCAGCAACTCGTCCATAGTTGCCTCGATTGTGAACTCAATTTATATCTCAACTTTTTCCAATTATATGATCTTCTGTGATCTACAACACACCATATAATCTATAGTATGAGATAAATTGGACTATAATAGGATTATGCAATAACAATAATTCAGATAGGAAAATAGTAGTGAATAAGGTATCAATATATACAAGCATAAAAGCGTTGCTTTAAGTATATAACCCTTCAACACTTTCTTTACAACTTCTTCAAAGTCCGGGTGATTTGTCCAAGCATTTAGGAACCTAAAAGGTTTTGGTCCCCAATCCTCCGTTCTAGTAGTGAGAACAATCGGACAGTGATCTGAGATCGAACGCTTAAGACCGCGTGCAGAACTTCCTTCCCAAGTAAGCATCCAATTTTCGTTAACAAGGAAACGATCGATCTTGCTCTTGCATTTGCCATTGGGCTTGTACCAAGTGTACTTTCGACCTTGTGTATGAATTTCCTTCAGATCGTTCCCCCCAATAAATTCCTCAAAAAACCTCGCCTCCGACGCTCGAAACGTCTCACCGCTGCCCACCCTCTCTTCTCTTCTCCTGACTGAGTTAAAATCTCCCAAAATACACACACTTCGATCCATATTCTGTTCAACAATAGAACCAATTGCATCCCAGAGAATCCTCTTATCCTTTGATTCAGTGGGCGCATAAACATTGATAATGCAACACAAGAGACCGCCCTCCTTGTACCTACCGTTAACAACCACGGCCCCCGGTAAATCCCAAGAACTAGATGCTTCGAATACCTCCCTATTCCATAAACACGCAATTCCCCCAGCTCTCCCCTCAGAGTTCCTGATTGCCTTATCTGTGTTATTAAACCCCCACCAAGAATTACAAAAAACATCACTAAAAGTCTCCATTTTTGTCTCTTGTAAACAACAAATGTCAATCTTATGCCCTCTTACAAGTTCAAAAACATCTCGTTGTTTCGCAATGCTCCCCAAGCCCCTAATGTTGTATGACAGTAAATTCATGGACAATTCATCTGACACCCAGCATTATCGAAGGAAAGGAAGTTACCTTGCATCTCGATTTGGCGGACAATCACCTCTTCTTCAATCTGACTTGAAAGTCCTAACTTCTTCCCAAAGTCCCAGATTTTTTGACCTGAAATTCCCCCCTCCTCTGTCGAAAGCAACCCTTTTTGAATCTCCCCAGCGTCTTCCTCCCCTGCGGCCTCCTCCCCTCTCCCATTTAGTGGTTCTATTTCAGAGATGAAACGCCCCCAATTCTCCTTCTCCCTCGCTCTATTCTTCTTTTTCCCTTTGCCTTTTTTTTCATTTGTGCATCGGGGATCAACCCTTTTGTTGTTGGAAGGCAGCCTCGCTTCCCCTGCTTGGGAGCCCAAAGAATCATCGTTTTCGGTCCTAGCCACTTCCTCAGCATGTTTGTTTTCTTCTACAATAACATTCACGTCGAGACTCTCACTGTTATCTTCCAGATCGTCAAATCCCCCTTGTACAAGAATGGATTCCTTTTCTCTCACAGCATGAACCGTGAGCAAGGAAAAAGGTACCTCACAAAAGTTTTCGACAGGACGACAAGGGGACTCCAATAAGTTTCCACTTGGGCTTTTGTCTTGGTCCTTTGAGTTTTCAGCCCAAAGGAGGCTATCCTCCTGCTCGGGCCTGCAAGAAGACTGCCCTAAACCTTCGGCAACAACCACATTCAAAAGCATTTTCGAGCCTCCCAACGTTGTCTCCTCATGATTGGTAACTTCGACTGAGGTGTCTGCAACGATTTGTTGCGAAAGAATCGAAGAGTTCAATTCTTGGAAAACCAAAACTTCTTGCGAAGGAATCGAAGAGTTCAATTCTTGGAGAACCGAAACATCTCCATCTCCCACACCGATGTCGTCCATCATTCCGATGGTAGCAATAGCCGGATCCATGGACTCCGCTCCGTCCGACCATCCTGAATCTGATTCCAATTCAGATTCCGACTCATCTAAATCCGGTTCTTCGATCAAGGACGAGAGAGGGTTATCCTGAATTTCTTCAATGCGAAATGTGAAACTAGCTCCATCAATGCAGCACTCAAATACTTGCTCAATGGATTTGAGACCTGTAGAGATTTGGATCAAAGCTTCGTCCAATTTCTCTCTTTCCTTCGTCAGTTCGTGAATTTTCAATACCCGGCCAAAGTTTGCCATCACTGAATCAAAGAAACGAGAGTTCCATGCATGAAGCGGGATTCCAATCCATCTCGTCCAAATAGCTCGCTGCTGGTGCACATCAACGAAGTTCCATTTCATCTTCCAAAGAAACCAGAAGTCGCTCCATTCATCCAACTCCTTGAGAACTTCTTGTGTTGACAGCTCGCAAATACTTCTGATGAGCACCAAACTTCCCCCCATCGTCGAAACTTTCAATTTCCCGGCACATTCGCTGTTGATTTCTTCTTTTATTTCATCCCAGGAGAAATCATCTTTGATGAAACCTGTGAATGTTCCTTCAAGCCACTTAGAATCCTCCTCCGAAGTTTTGAATTGTAGCTTTTCTCTTGTGCAGGGTTCTCCTTCAGAGACTCCAGTGAGAACTTCTTTAAAAGAAACTCCCGGCTTCTTCTTTGCAGAATCCAAAAAATTGAAGCAGTCTGTTTTCTTTCCAATATCTCTTTTGGTGTCGAACCTCTTTTTTTCTTCATCCTTCACCACCCTCTCAAACCTTGGTTTAAAAACCCTAATTTTGTAGCTTCCAATCCAAAGTTGATTCAATTGTTCAAGCAGACCTTCCGTGTCCTCGACTCCTTCGAATCGGACAAAGCCGAAAGGCTTCCCTTTTTTATCTATCTTTTTGGGACAGAAAATGTCAGTCGGAACGCGAATGGCACCAAACTTCCTTTTCAAGAAATCAAAGCTGCAATCTTCGGGGATGTTGTTAAAGAAGAAGGTGGCTATCTGAGATCTCGAAAGAGGTTTAACCCCAGTTCCACTCCTCCAAGTCTTCGGCTGCCTATGAAAGTTATTGCTACGTTGATACACCAAATTGCCTTCTGCTCCGGTCCTCTCGTGCCCCCTTCTCCTCACCACCCTCCAAACCTCCTCACGACTCATGCTCTCCGGTCAATGGACAAGGAAAAAGAACTCTTAACCAAACAACTTCAAGTTACTCCACAATTATTTCAACTCCAACAGCCACTGGTCAGATCGAAAACATTCAAGGTATTCAACTATCTCAAATATCCATTCCAGTAAGCATTCATATCCAATCATGATCAGTTTCATAACAGAAAACCATTGCAACCACCAATTACAGTATGTATGAGAACTCTATTCGTGTTTTGCTAAGACAAATCAGTGCAAACCCAAACTCCAAACTCCAAACCATTCGCCATTTTCAAAGTAGAGAAGAGACTACAACTTAGCTTTAAAGAGAAGTGACGACTGCCTGCTCTGAATCGGACCTGCTCTGAATCTGAATATGGCACGGCGATAGACTGGGAAGAATTGACCGAGGGAGGTTTGGGAAGAAGCCAATCAGATCTTGGCCGAGAGAGACCACCGGCGTTGAGATCGGTGGCTGGCTGGGAGACGTTGAGATCGGTGGCTGGCTGGCCGAGAGAGATCGGTGGCAGGCTGAGAGAGACTCTCGCCAAGTCGCCTCACTCGAACTGTATTCCGGGAGGTTGGGTCGCTGCTTCAGCCGGACTACTGGCAACGGCTGGATTTGGTGGCAGTGGTTGGCACCGGTGGCTTCCCTACTGCGTTTTAAGGTCGGCGGTAGCAGCTGCTACTTCCTTGCAAGGCGTGATCGAACCGGTGTGACGGGGCGGCGGGTTTGAGTGAGACCGAGGCGTCGGACAGATCTGGGCGTGGGTGCTAGCTGCTGGCGCTAAAGCGGTGGCGGCCTGCTGGCTGCTGGCTGCTGCCTGCTGGTGCTGGGCGTGAGGCGTTTGCGCGGCGATCCGGTTGGCCGCTGCTGGCTGCTGCAGATCTGGGTTTACTGAGGGGAATAGCGGCGGGCTTGGGCGACGGCGAGGGAGGGATTGGGTGGGAACAGACGGCACTAGGGCAACGACGTCGCGGCTGGGAGGACCTGGGCGAGGAGGGGCCTGGCACTGGTGGGTGATGCGCCGATGGGCGATGGCGTTGTTGTACTATTTGATTATTATTTGATTAATTTATACTAATGATATATAGTTTTTATGGTATGATATCTATTGTGTCTAAAAAAAGTATAGTATATATAATTCCAATATTTAAATAGTTATGAACATTGAGAAAAACAGTTATGAACATTTAACTCGAATATTTAAATAGCTGTGAAGATTGAGATAAATACTTGGCCTGCAGGCTCTTTAATTTTGGCGTAATTGTTGGAGACCTTATGACCAGAAAAATAAAGCAAATTCTGATTTAGGTAGGTCCCACTCACTCATCTTGAATTAAAAAAAAATTAAAAGATATAAAATAAATAATGGTGAAAGGAATAGTATATGGATAAAATTAAGAGGGCCCCTACCGACAAATGATTCAATATCACCAAGAATTGCTGGCAGCAGCAAATCAATATATCTTTTTCCCAAAATAATTTAGTATTCATAATATATAACGAGCATCGGATCCCATATTTCATTATAAAATAAATAAATAAAAGTGCACAACTGCTAAAAGTGATTCGAAGTAAAAATTTTAGTAAAACTATGCATACATACGTAAGTTAAAATGTCATCTTCATCGATTTAAAACATGTCATAATTATTTGGCTTTTTTTTTTATAAGGAAAGTAAATATTATAGAACGAAAAGGCACCAGTAGTACCAAGAAGATTGCAAAATCATCGGGGATTCATCATTCCACATCCACCTATGAAACCCAACTCCATCATTAACAAAACCAAAAATTCTACCCCAACTCCACACTCTAGCTTTGATTTCTCCAAACAAGTTTGCACTCTCCCATCTTTTGTTCTCAAATCTACTCTCATTCCGCATTTTCCAAATAAGCCAAGTAGTACAACACCAAAGAGCCATCAAGAGTTTCTTATTTCTTTTCCGGCCACTCAAACTAGTAAAGAACTGAAAGTGCGAGAGCACGTCATATGGCTGCGCCATGCTAACTCCGAGCCATTGAAAGATTGCTTCCCATACCTTTGAGGTCTTTGGACAGTGGATCAACACGTGGTTCGTGGATTCCTGCCACATAATTATTTGGCTATAGTAGAATAAGAGTTATTTGTGATTTTTTTTAGTAATGCTAAATAGCCACATTGTGGCTATCCACAATTTACCTAAATAGAAAATAATTTAATTTATTTAACTTATTTATTAAAATAAAAATAAAATTTAGTTATTTTATCATATTCTCTACATAATAGTTATTTTTTTGCAATTTTTTGGTAACTTTTTTATTTTTATTAAAAAATAAATTAAAAATAAAAAAATGCAAAAAAAATTAAAAAAATAAGTACAATATAGGGAATATAATAAAATAACTAAATCCTATTTTTATTTAAGAAAAATAAATTAAATAAATCAAGATTGTTCTTATTATATTAGTGTGTGGGTGGCCACAATGTGACTGCATAGATTTATTGTTTTTTTTTCCCCCACTTTTCTAAAGGAGTTCATTAGATGCGGATGCAACATATAGAATCCATTATTATAATTATTTAAGCAATATAGCAATGTATAGCTTGACTTTCTTTTCCACTTCCACCTATTTTATTTTGGAGTTTTTGGCAAATAAAATCATGAACTAATTTGATATTGCAATTGTAACGTAATTTTTAAATTGTGTAAAATTAAATCACTATCTTTTCAATTTTTGCAACTATATCCCTCCAATTTTTTTCGATCGCAGCATTATTGAGTTGGAGTTTACGTGAATTAGTTCGCCACATAACATTCATGTTTTTTTTTTTGATCGGTAAAATTAAAATTTTATTAAGATAAAAAGCAAGGCACCAGGGATGCCAATCAAAACAAGAAGGAAAGATTGAAACCCTTTGAGCACCACATGGTGAAAGGGATTCTCAACTCCAAAACTTTATAGACCTCATTCCAACTCCAAAGTCTACCCTTGATCTGTAAAACAAGTCTCTCAATATCCCAAATCTTTCCTTGAAAACGACTCTCGTTTCTTTTTTCCCATAGTATCCAAACCGTTCCCACCCATAACGCATTTAGCAATCTTCTTCCTTTCTTCTTTTTGGCAGATCTTCTTCCTTTCTTCTTCCGTTCACATAACATTCATGTTACGGCATTGTTTGTAATAAAATTGCTAAATATTGAAAATTAAGCTGCAGATCGAAAACAACGTCGTCTTTACTAATTCATGTAAGCTCCAATTTAACACTCCGACGATCGATTTTTTTTTTTGGAAAAACGGAATTACAAAAATTGAAAAAATGATTATTTAATTCACTACACTTCAAAAGTCACGTTAAAATTATAATCTCGAATTAGTTCGTGATTTTATTAGCTAAAATCTCTTTTATTTTTGCAGATCACTATATAAATTAAGGATAACCAACATGTTCTTTTAATTTTATTTTTCTTTTTGTTGATAGGATTTTTCTTATTAATAATATCTATAACCAAAATATATACTTACTATAAAAATACAAGGTTATTCTACAATTATATTACTATATATCAAATTAAGTTATTCAAATCATACTCATAAATAATAATTGCCGACGTCCTAAAACATTTATCAAAAAAAGAATCAGCAACAAAAAAAATAAAAAATCTTATTGTAAAGTACGTGGTTGTAGTGACTAGTGATAGCTCATTGGACTTTTGTGCAATGGAATTAATTCATGAAAATCTAAAATATCATGTCACGCACTTGAGTTTGAAAGCTTGAGTGATGGCATGCCATTATTCATCAACATGTCACGTTCAACAATAAATAATAGGAGTAGTATCTTCTTTCTTTTTCCCCCCTCATTTTTCTAAAGAATTAATAATCACAAATATTGCCCCGATTTATATTTTAAAATAAACAATGAATAAAACTCCATGATTTTTGAAAGAAAATAGAGTCATATGGCAAATGAATATTGCACATGTGTGATCGTGTTGTTTCCTTTTAAAGAATCAAGTGAAAATTATAAATACAAGTATATGATTTTTTTTTTCAAATATAATTATATGCAAACAATATTACAAACATCGCAATAACAGTCTTTTAATATTTTTTTCAATTACAATATGGCTAGAATTTTCATTAATATCCCTTAGTTATTTTATCTGAAAATTGACGTAAAATTTGTTATAATTGCAAAAGAATAATTTTTTTTAGGCAACAAAAGAATAAATTAAATAGGAACATGATGTTGTGTTTGGGATATTTCAAAATTCATGTGAAAATTATAAATTTAAATAAAGATTATGGAGTATTATTTATTGTTAATATACCCTTGTTGTATTCACTATATTGTTTTACAGATTGAATTAGTAAATTTCACAATAATTCCAAAAAGAATAATATATTAAATTAAAATAAAATAATTATATAATTATTATAATAAAAACAACTGCACTAGGAGGATCTATTCCGTGGGGTCCATCATACCTGCAAGATGGCATTGCCATTTGTTCCAATGTGGATGCATTGAAAATAACATTTAAAAATGTAACTTTCAATTTTAAAATTGTTTTCAATTGAAAATCAATTTTTAAATTGTATGTCAGATCTCGTTAACATTATGAAGATAAATTTAACTCCTCTCATTTATTGAAGCATGGAGTAATATCAAATCTCAATTACAATCTAACTTGTCTATACTTTAGAACATTGCATTTTTTTTGTTTATTTATTAGAAATAAAATATCTTGAAAGAATGATGTCGGTAGGACTGAATTTATGTACATAGGTAATATTTTTTCATTATCATATCTAATATGTTTGAAAGTATGTGAGTATAATATATAGTTAAGTCAAGCAAATAGAGAATTATGGTTTTTATACCGAATAATCATGAATTTAATATAAACGAGATGACACAAAGAAAAATTAACGACCCTTTTTTTTTAGAATGATTAACGTACTTAACCTTATATATAGAGCACATGCATGTATGCGTATCAATTATATCCTGAACTATTTTCGCATTATCAATTATATCCTGAACTATCGAAAATAATTTTTTAAATCTTGAACTATCAATTTTATATCAACTGTACTTTTAATTCATTTTTCATTTTTAATTAATAAGGCATATAGTCACATCGTTTTATATAATGTATGTCAATTCTAAATGCATCGTAACATTCGGTGAGCCACGTCATATTTTTAAAGCTAAAAAAATGGACAAATGGTACAATTGATACAAAATTGATAGTTCAAGGTTTGAAAAATTATTTTCGATAGTTCGGGATATAATTGATAGTGCGAACATAGTTTGAGGTTTAAAGTAATATTTACCATTTTTTTTTATCTTTTGTTACGTATACATAATTATATACTACTTTTTTTTTAAAACAAAATAAGCGACACTTCTACGAGTTGGTTGGTATGGCAGAATAAATGTGAGAATGGAATGATAATTTCTATCTTCATTTTATTCATTTGTTTAATATTTTTTTAAGGAATCACCATTTTGTGAGAAAATAAATCATACATACTATGTTTTGATAAACTGATAACCAAATATAAAAGGTTAATTGATTGTAAATACATAAAATATACTCAAATTTATATTTTTAATCAATATTATTTATTTGATTAATTAAGTATATAAATTTTGAACCTTTTGAATTTCGGTCCTTATTAATATTGGAACACATTAATTCCTATAGAGATGCCAGAATTTTATCGCGTGAATTTTTTATATAAACTAGCTATGACAAAAAAGAAAATGAAATAATATTTCAACGTCCAAATAAAATAAATATTCTCAAAATTTTATTTCAAACTATATTTTAAGATGTTCAAAATTTATGTATCAATTAAAAGCATATTATTTTTTCTCAAAAAAATAATAATAATATGAATTCAAAAATTAAAATTTAAGTATACTACCATTAATCTTAAATATTAACCACGCTATAAGATACTAGTACACGGGAGTACACACGGTATTTACCACGAAATTGTGACCTGTCGGTACGTGGGAGAGTCCACTCTACATCGCACCCGCACAGATCTTCCGGTGCACCCTAACATTATCTCCGTCAACACAACCACCATCCTTAAACGGTACTGTTTTAACGGTACACAGAAAGCGTCCATTTCCTACTACCATGAGCCGCGTTGCAGAGTATCGCAATACACAAAATCGCGAGCTTGCGTTATCGCGTTTAAAGGCCCACAAAAAATACAATAAGCTTTTTCCTATCATCGAGCTCATCTCGCCATTGCCAACCGTTTCTACTTCTTTCTCTGTTAGTGGAGAATTTTCTCTGCTTTCTTTTGATTTATTCGCCAGTAGTCAGAGAGAGAGAGAGAGAGAGAGACTTTGTATATAAATACATACTGTATAGAAATGGCAGAAGCAACAGCAGCAGCGGCGGAAGAAGTTGTTCAGAAGAAAGCTGAAGCGGAGGAGGCGCCGCCAGCTGCGGAGGAGGCGCCACCAGCTGCGGCGGAGATGGTGAAGTCCAACGACGTCGTGCAGCATGAGCCTGCTGTCCCGCCGCCACCTCACGACGACTCCAAAGCTCTTGCAAGTAAATCCATTTCTCAATTCTCTCTCTTTCTCAGCTGTGACTCTTAAGCTAGGACTAATTGCGATTTATCACTGCATTTTTTCTGATATTTTTGTTGAGGAAGATGCTAAAGATTGAATTTTGGTTGCTGGGAATTCATTACTTTTTGCTGTAATTGAATGGAATTAATTTATAGTAGCTGTATCTCTTTTAAGATAAGCATCTTTGTTTTGGTCATGATGTCAAGAGAAATTAGGATTTATTTACAACACTTTTTTGAAAATTAATATTGTATATGAAAGAGATGAACTGGTGATGACTAATTGGTTGTTTTGTTTCTCCAATTGTATATCAAGATTGAATAATACACATACATAATTAGAATCATGGCTCAGAAAAGAACATTTTGAAGCTTATTTGTTTTGTGAAAACTCTTTGCCATTAGTTCTCATTATTGAAGTTGAATTGAGGGACTGTTTTTGTGTGCTGCAGTGATCCCTGAGCCCTTAGCCAAGAAAAGCTCGAAGGGATCCCTCGATAGAGGTGCGTTTCTCGTTCGAATTGATTGTTTTGCACAAGGGGAAGTTAAACATGAGTTGATGTATTATATCAGGAAATGAGAATGAATTGTGTTAGTGAATGAGATTGAAATGATTGGGGGAAATTACTTAGTGAAGAAGTTGGACTGTCTGAATTTTGTAGATGTTGCTCTTGCAAAGCTCGATGACGAGAAGAGGTTGTCGTATATCAAGGCGTGGGAAGAGAGTGAGAAAACCAAAGTCGAAAACAAGTAGGGCTTATCCCTCATCTCTTCTCATTTCTATGAACAATATCCTGCTGCAAAAATCTTGAATGCCTTGGTTTCTCGTCTCTTTGTCTCTTCAAAGATGTTAGAAATTGAGAGATGATAGTAATAACTATATGCTATGATGGGGCAGGGCACAGAAGAAGCTCTCGGACGTTGCATCATGGGAGAACACGAAGAAGGCTGCTCTCGAGAGCGAGCTGAAGAGCATTGAGGTATGCACACATTCTCGAGCTGATGAATGCTTCAATTTTAGTTACGAGCAATGAGACGAACCGTGTATGCTTCTTGAAGGAAAAAATGCAGAAGAAGAAGGGAGAGTACGCGGAGAAGATCAAGAACAAGGTGGGGCTGGTGCACAAGCAAGCGGAGGAGAAGAGAGCCTTGGTTGAAGCCAAACGCGGAGAAGATCTGCTCAAAACCGAGGAGACCGCTGCAAAACTCCGCGCAACGAAGCAAGCTCCACCCAAGGCTTGCGGATGCCTCGGTGGCTAAAACTAAAAGCACAAGTGGAATCGTCATTGATCAAAAGTTTGAACATTGAATCATAGAATTTTTGTCTTTGCCTATGTATAGTTTCTTCTGTCTGTGTGATCTTTTTTACTACTATTGTTATGTCATCTTTTGGATTGTAACAAGAAAACAATTGTCTTGAATAAATACCACTGCAAGTTTGCAACATTGCTGGTCTCTTTGAATCTTCCTACACTCTCCTATTACATCTCGCGTTTCGCATTATAGTAATGCGAAACGCGATTTTCGTCTCTAGACGAAGCCATCTCTGTGTTCTTGAGGGGAGGAATGGAACAAACTATCAGTGCTAAAATCTGGATACAGGGTGTAGCAATCAGGAACTCCCAAGAAGCTCATGTCATTGTTGTTTGGAAGATCCAGCAGCAGCTGCAGCGTAGATTCCGAGGAATCCTCCGTCTCGTTCGAGCTCGTAGATTTGGCCAGCGCGTCCGCCACCTTGAGCTCGACCTCGGTGGTCGTGCCCGAGAACGAGCGGCACCTGGTCGAGGCGGAGGAGGACGGGCTCCGGGGTTGGCTCTTGATGTTCATCCTCCTGAACGTCTCCCCGACCTCGGAGTTCCACAGGCGGAGGAAGTGGTCCCCGCCCCCCTCCTCCGAGCCGGGCGCCGCCGGGGGGAAGCAGAGGAGCGACTCCCTGGAGAGACGCGCCTCCGCCTCCAGCCTGGCCCCCTCCCACTGCGCCATGTGGCGCGTGGAGGGGGCCGAGGGGGGCCGGCTCACGAGCGCCCCGGAGGAAGAGGGCTCGTGAGTCCCGGGGTCGATCCCCATCAGCAGCAACCGCTTCTTCAGATGCGTGTTCCACAAGTTCTTGATCTCGTTGTCCGTCCTGCCCGGGAGCTGGGACGCGATCGCCGCCCACCTGTTGCCGAGGACGGCGTGGAGCTGGATCACGAGCTTCTCCTCGTCGGCCGTGAACGGGCCCCGTTTTATGTCTGGACGAAGATAATTCGTCCAGCGCAGACGGCAGCTCTTCCCGCAACGGAGAAGACCTGCGGGATAATAAAATTAAAGGGAGCGTTTACTCTGCATGATTGCATTCCACCAGCATTCAAAAACATGATTGATGAAATATACCTGCAAGCTTGGGGAGGGATCTCCAGCTGCCATGGCCATGCTTGTCAATGTAGTCAACCAGCTTGTCATCTTCCTCAGGAGTCCAAGGCCCCTTCTTCAAACCCTTCTTCTCACAGCATGGAGCTCTGCCCATCACACACACACACACACAAACACCTTCAACACACACTCCACAGGATTACTCAGAGGGGCATTGAATGGTTCTATTTTGAGAGGATTCTCATCTTTGCTAATCTATAAATGATGCAAATGTTGTTCAACAACAAGGACGAGGATATTGAATGATTGATTTTCAATGGAATATTTTATTTATTGCTCTTTTCTTGACCTCCTTTCATTTATTTCTGACACCACTACTATTTCATATATGTATATATATATATGGACAGAGACTTCACACACACAGAGAGAAATTTGGATCAATCAAGTCAGAAGCATAACAGTATCATTAATTACTAAGCACGCTTATTTACTTTGAAAAAATTTCAGCAAGTTTTGAGCTCAAGTTATGTCCATATCGAGAATACGTGTGTGTATGTATAGTTTGTGTAGCTTAATTAATCTTTTAAAGCCCAAACAAAGTTAATAATTTTAGTTTCTTGATTCAGTTGAACAAGCAATGATTTAGGTGCTTAGATAGCGGATTAGATCCAGTGTACAATAGTTTTTTGTGCATGATTATAGCAAAAAAATATACTAACTTTAGAAAAAAGTGTAATTATCACCCGAACTTTCAATTAAGTCAGAAAAATATATGAATTTATATTTTTGTTGTAATTTTCACTTGAATTTGACTTTCGGCGAAATTAGAGCTTAGTTGGCAGTCAGAAGTTCACATGATGTTGATCTAGCTGATGATAAAAAGTATATTTAGAAGTTTGAAGGTCTAAAAAGGCAAAAATTAATATATTTGACTTAATTTCGACTGTCAGTTAACCTCTAATTTCGTTGAAAATTGCAACAAAAATATAAATTCATGTATTTTTTTACCTTAATTGAAAGTTCAGGTGAAAATTATAATTTTTTTCAAAGTTCATGTATTTTTTGGCCATAACCCCTTATTATTTTAATTTTATTTTTTATGAAAATATATTTTATCATAGTATTATGAATTATACAAAAAAAATTCTTTCAAAAATGATTTTTTCATAAATTACCTCATAAACGCATTATTAACAAATAAAAGTAAATTCTAAAAAAAACTAATAAAAGTAAAAATAAATGATAAAGTCAATTATATATCCTAATTGGATGGAATAAATTTTAATAATAATAACGAAAATAAAATAAAACATGTAAAATTGAAATTAAAGAAAAAAGTAGAAAAATCGAAAAAGTGGGACACAAAGTAATTAAGACACCAAGTGTAGCATGTGATACTATAAGAAGGGAAAAAACTCATTAATACTATTAGACTTTTGGAGTTGAATGCTTTGGGCAGTAAAATATAAGGTGGAAAAAGGCAAAATGTAAATTAAACTTTCAAGATTTGTGCCAACAGTTTCTTGATTTTCCAGTGTGTTTGTGTAGACCATGGGGTGAGGATAGGAGTAAATTCAAGTTAACAAAGGAAATGGGATGTGAGAGCAGGGACGGATCTAAGAATTTAATTAGGACCGGGCGAGATTTCATCGGATGTTCTTAATGAATTTTTAGTAAAAAAAATAGATCGGGCGACCGCCGAGATTTCATCAATATATATATATAGGTAATAAAAAAATTTGACCGGGCAACCACCGAGGCTTCCCGGCCTCTAGATCCGTCTCTGTGTGAGAGAGAGAAGCAGTGAAGATGAAAGCATTTAATGGGGTTTCTTCAATGGTGAAAGGACATACTCTGCATTCAATGAATAATCCCATTCTTTCCCTCTTTCTCTCACTCCACCTATACAGCAACCACATGACTGCACATTTTCTAGAGAGAGAAAGCATTGATGGGTGGGACAGAGATTCATGCAGGAGGGCAGGGGGTACGAGCTGTGGGAAAAAAATATCAATTAAGAGATACGTATGTTTTCTTGTGAAAGGTCATAAATTAGGAAAAAAAAAAAAAAAAATCTTGTTTCAGAGGTTTGAAACTTTGAAAAACCACTGTTGATTTTGCTTGTTTTAGATTGGGTGTGGGGAAAAAAACACAAACAGAGAGACATTGTTTGAAGAAGTCGAGAGAATTAAGATTTAGACAAAGTTGTCGTGTCTTGGAATGTGTGATTGACGATTCTATTCATGCACATGCATGTTTTCTGGCCTGCTTTTTTCCATATGCGACACCCTCTCTATTTCCCTTTCTGCGTAATTTACTGCCTCCACTCAAAATCATGAAAAATTTGTTGGTTATCCTTGACATCATCTAATGATACGCAGCGGAAAATACATTCAAGGATTAGATCTAGATTTACAAATGCATCATGTATAGAGATAGGCACACAACAATAAGAATAACTTACTCGTTGTGTGGTTAGCGTGCGTCTCGATTCTTGCCGTGAATCCACTACTAAGGTATCCACGTGTATGTCGATTCGATGCAGGAACTATTCCAAGTGCACGATTCAATCGTCGACAGCTAGGAAATCTCCGATTGAAACTATAGTGCTCTCTTAGTGTTTGCAAGCCAAAAGCTCTAAGCTAATGTTTTCGTATGTTTTCGTATATTATTCGTAAGACCAAGCTTCCTTATTTATAAGCGAAGAAGACAATTCTAAATTGTCTTGTCTTCCTTAGTCAACAATTACGACTAAGGAATTCACACTTGAGTCAACAATTACGACTAAGTAATTCACACTTGAACTGTCTTACTTAGCATTAGAATATATCAAATATATCCTAATCTAGTCCATAATATCTTTCAATCTCCCACTTGGACTAGCATTAGATTAAACACCAAGCACTAACTTTGCACTCTTAAGCGAATCAACAGTACACATAAAGTGTGACCCTTTAGGCCTCCATTATCGACGATAATCAAATTAAAGTCTACACAAAACTCCTAGACTGCGTTGTGTAGCGAACTCGATATATGAAGAACGTTTACGTGGATTCTGTAAACAAACCTTTATATGAAGTTTATGTAATATCCCTTCATTCACGAACCACTCGATTGAGCCTAGGATCTGCCATGTGTCTATCCCAATAGCTCAATCATTTTATCTCATCTTTATTAAATGACCCTTCCGATCATATTCAATTATTCTAATTGAATATATCTTTGCATTGGCCAATGACTAACGGTCAAATAATATAGAGAATTTGAAGTGTTCTCTCGAAATTCAAATCGAGGAATGAATCCTATTCTTGGCTCAACTACCATTTCCATTTGCCTCATGATGTACCCAACACAAGCCGTATCTACCCCTTTGATGGAGTGCAAGCATTGTACTTGGTCAAAGCACACCACTCAACAAACAAAATGAGTATTGACCTCAAGTCAAAGGACTATTACATACTCCATACACTATTAAATCATAGACACTAGAACAAATGATTTAATAGCAGGGTATACCAATATTCTCCAAAATATTCATGTGTCCATCACGAGAATCAAATTACTCGTAGTTGTGAGATCAACTACATTCTCTAAGAATATGATGCAAACCACATGCTAACCTATCGCATGTCATCAATATCCCATTCTTGATGACCATTGGTTAGGGCATCTTTTAGAATTATACTCAAACCATTAATGTCTCACATCATTAATAGTAGTGATAATTCAAGGGAACAAATAAAAGAATAAAGTCAAACAATAAAACCAAATATTCTAATAAATGCACTAGCCCATGAAATCAAATAACATATATAAATGTGATCAGGTAAGGATGTCTCAATTCAAATTGTTTCTAAGACATTCAAACCAAAACTCCCACTAAATTAAAGCCAACTTCCAACATGTCTAACACCCAAGCTCTCAAAATGTTTGTTGTGTTTTGCTATACACAATGGCTTGGTGAAAGGATCAGCTAAGTTATCATCAGTGGGTACTCTTTCTAATTTCACATCGCCTCTTTCAATTATTTCTCTGATCAGATGATATCTTCGAGGAATGTGCTTGTTTCTATTCGTGGGTCTTGGTTCCTTTGCTTGCGCAACTGCACCAGTATTGTCACAATACAACGGTATTGCACAATTGGTACTTGGAATGACACCCAGTTCTTTCACGAATTCTAACAGAGCCACAGCCTCCTTGGCAGCTTCAGATGCAGCAATATACTCGGCTTCGGTGGTGGAGTCGGCAGTAGTGCTTTGTTTGGAACTATTCCAACTAACTGCTCCACCATTGAGGATGAAGACATAGCCAGACTGTGACTTATAGTCATCATGGTCTGTTTGGAAGCTAGCATCAGTATACCCAGTAACTGATAACTCTGGCTGTCCACCATAGACTAAGAAGTATTCTTTAGTCCTTCTAAGGTACTTTAGAATAGTCTTGACAGTTCTCCAATGTACCTCACCGGGATTTTGCTGAAATCTGCCTGTCATGCTAAGCGCATATGCCACATCTGGCCTAGTAGATGTCATGGCATACATTATCGATCCTATAGCAGAAGCATATGGGATCCTTTTCATGTATTCAATCTCTTGGTCACTAGAAGGGCAACCCTTCTTAGACAAGATTATACCATGTCTCATAGGAAGAAATCCTTTCTTAGAATTTTCCATTGAGAAGCGCTTTAGCAATTTGTCTATGTAGGTGGATTGTGATAATCCCAACAATCTATTAGGTCTATCCCGATAGATCTTTATCCCAAGGATATATGAAGCATCACCCAGGTCCTTCATCATGAAGGAACTAGCCAACCAATCTTTCACGGATTGCATCATAGAACGATCACTACCCATAATCAAAATGTCATCAACATATATGATAAGGTAGACAATGTTCCCATCTTTGCGTTTACTATAAACACATGGATCCTCTTTGCTTCTGACAAAATCAAACGATTTGATAGCTCTGTCAAAGCAAATATTCCAACTCCTAGAAGCTTGCTTAAGTCCATAAATGGACTTCTTTAGCCTACATACTGCATTCGGCCTTTCTTTGGATACAAAACCTTCAGGTTGAGTCATATAGACTTCCTCTTCAAGTTCTCCATTGAGAAATGCGGTTTTGACATCCATTTGCCAAATGTCAAAGTTATAGTATGCAGCTATAGCAAGTAAAATCCTAATGGACTTGATCTTTGCGACTGGTGAAAAGGTTTCGTCATAATCAATGCCCTCGCGTTGACTATAACCCTTTGCCACCAACCTAGCCTTGTAGGTTCGTACTATGCCATCTGCATCTCTCTTCTTTTTGAAGATCCATTTGCAGCCTATAGGATATTTCCCATCTGGCAAATCAACTAGTTCCCAGACTAGATTGAAGTACATCGAGTCCATTTCGGAAATTAAGGCTTCAAGCCACTTCTCCGAGTCGGTGCCCGACACCGCTTCGATATAGGTCTTAGGTTCATCATCATCCAGATCAACTTCATCATCTTGGTTCTCAACCAATAGATTAAGTCTTTCAGGTGCTCGACGATTCCTACGAGGCCTATGGAGTTGTTCTTGCGTTTGTTCAGGTTGTACATTCTGATCGTGAGGAGGTTCCTCTGTGTTGAATGTTTCAACAGTTTCGGAATTTTCAGGGATTTCCTCAAGATTTTCTTGAGGTGGTGGTAATACAACTATTGTATCATCATGTTTTTGATGCATCTCATTGTTTTGAGGTGTCTCTCTAAGAGATATTCCCCTTCCCAATAGATCATCAAATACTCCCACTGAATTCTTGTCCACACCATTAGACAAGTTTTCATCCTCTATGTTATTTTGTGGTTCTTGAATTTCTTCAAGTTCTATCGTCTTGTGACCTTGTTCTTTAGAGACATAAATGTCTTCTAGGAACGTCACATTCCGTGAAACGATCACCTTGTGATCACCGGGAACGTATAAATAATACCCTCTTGTTTCCTTAGGATATCCCACAAGATAACATTTCTCACTTTTAGATTCCAATTTATCAGTCATCATCTTTTTAACATACGCAGGACAACCCCAGGTCCGTATATGTTTAAGAATCGCCTTTTGGCCACACCATAACTCATATGGTGTTTTCTCGACTGATTTCGAAGGAACTCTATTCAGAATATAAACAGCGGTCTGTAGAGCATAGCCCCAAAGGAATAAAGGGAGACTTGCAAAACTCATCATGGATCGAACCATATCTAATAAAGTTCGATTTCTCCTTTCGGATACCCCATTCAATTGAGGCGTTCCCGGAGGTGTCCAGTCCGACCGAATTCCATGTGATTTTAAGTAATCAAGAAACTCATGGCTTAAGTATTCTCCTCCTCGATCTGATCGAAGAGCCTTTATACTTTTTCCAAGTTGTTTCTCGACTTCTAACTTGAACTCCTTAAATTTCTCAAAGGCCTCAGATTTGTACTTCATGAGATACACATATCCATACCTCGAAAAATCATCAGTAAAAGTTATGAAGTACGAATATCCACCTCTTGCTTCTGTTGGAAACGGTCCACACACATCTGTGTGAATCAATTCTAGCAAGTCTTTGGCTCGTAACCCCTTCCCAGAAAAAGGTTTCTTAGTCATCTTACCTTTGAGACAAGATTCACAAGCACCGTATGACTCAAAGTCAAATGATGTGAGATAGTCTAACTTTCTCATTCTTGCTATCCTGTTCTCATTGATATGACCAAGTCTACAATGCCAAAGATAAGTAGTATTATTCGTATTACTCAGCCTAGGTCGTTTGTTTTGTATATTGAGAACACTTCTTTCACATTCAAGATAATATAAACCATTCAAAAGAGAGGCACTTCCATAAAACAATCCATTGGCTGAAAATGAACCTCTACCGTTTCCAAAATGAAAGGAAAAACCTTCAATGTCTAACATTGGAATGGAAATAATATTCTTGGAAATAGAAGGAACAAAGTAACAATTACTTAAAACTAGTCTATTTCCCGAAGGAAGATCTAATCTATAAGTCCCTACGCATTCGGCAGCAACTCTTGCTCCATTTCCCACGCGTAGATCGACTTCTCCGGGCCTCACTTTCTTGGTTTCACTTAGGCCCTGCACATTATTGCAAATGTGTGAGCCACAAGCTGTATCTAATACCCAAGATTGTGAATTGTTAATAGACATGTTTATCTCAATAACAAACATACCCGAGCTCATACCCGATGCACCTTGTGCCTTGTATTTCGGGCAGTCTCTCTTCCAGTGCCCCTTTTCATGACAGAATAGGCACTCATCCTTTGGCAACTTCGGCTTTTTCTGAGTCCCTCCACCTTTAGGTTTTAAACCAGCATCAAATGCCTTCTTCTGCTTTTTCTTCTGCTTGTACTTCCTTTTGGAAGACGTGGCAGTAGAGCTCACCATGAGCACAGATTTGCCTTTAGAGGTGGAAGACTCATAGGTCTTCAACATGTTATGAAGCTCAGGCAGGCTTGCCTTCGTGCCGTTCATATTGAAGTTCACTATGAAGTTTTCAAATGAGGCAGGCAAAGACTGCAGAATCAGATTGACAGAGACAGTAGCGGGTAGCATCGTTCCAATCGATGCCAACCTCTCAATCAACCCGATCATCTTCAGTACATGATCAGAAACCTGACCCCCATCATGAAGCTTACACTTGAAAAGATCTCGGAGTATCTCATACTCCATAGTCTGAGCTTCTGAAGCATACAGACTCTTCAAGTGTTTCAGCATATCATAAGGGAACATGTGTTCGTGTTGCCTCTGTAACTCCGTAGTCATAGAGGACAACATCACACATTGTGCCGATGTTGCATCCTCGACATGCTTCTTGTGAGTAGCTTCATCAAATGATGCATACTCAGCAGACTGCTTGTCAGGAATGACACTGATTGGGTTGTCCAAGACATACTCAATCTTCTCCAGCCTTAAGACCAGACGCAAGCAACGGAGCCAATCCGTGAAGTTTGACCCAGTCAACTTATTTGTTTCCATCAAACATTTCAATGACAAATTCGACATATTATCTGATCAATAAATAAAGAAAAGCAAATTAGAAAGAATAAACTATGATCACATTGTATCACTAATCAAACAATGGGCTATCGTATTGATTAGCTCCCACTAATTTTTGACATATTTTACGCCCCCAACGTAAAATACGGATTTATATGTTATATAAATCTTAGTGGTCCGAGATCCAAGTCAATATTATGCAGCCTCTGCTTGGGCTGATGACTGCAATAATATTACTTAATAGGCCTCTAAGCCAATTGCAACAACAATTTTGCAACTCTCGGTTGATTAATCTAATTAATCTGCGTCCTTAAATCACTTTGGTCGAGTTTCACGCCACAAATGATCAAGCAAGTCAACCCCATCACACGGTGCCAACCTATGAATGAGCCTTGGCCTTGTAGACTAGAGCAAACACTTGGGTGTAAATACTCTTGATCGAAAAGGATGGGTTGCTCAGACAATTATGATGGACGACGCGTTTTGTGCTTACACAAAGACT
Source organism: Salvia miltiorrhiza (assembly GCF_028751815.1). Lineage (NCBI taxonomy): Eukaryota > Viridiplantae > Streptophyta > Magnoliopsida > Lamiales > Lamiaceae > Salvia > Salvia miltiorrhiza. Next base: position 54,197,054 of record NC_080394.1, on the reverse strand, counting down.
TATATTTAATGGGGATTTAGTATGTGATACTAATTGCTTATATTTAATATCCAATATTAAATAGCAAAACAATTACTGGGTGCCGCCTACCCAGGCATATAAAATGCGGACCACACATATTGGGCGCCGCCTACCCATACATAGCAAAGCGGACTACATATATTGGGCGCCGCCTACCCAAGATAAATGCGGTCTTTAACTACTATAGTTAAATAATAAGCATAAAATCAAATAACATGCTTATCACATAAAGACATAAAATCTCTACGAATAAAATCATTAATCAAATTAATATTTTATTCTCTAATTAAATATGGATTAATCAATTTATATTAATTCTAAATTAATATAAATTTATTTCTATTATTATTAATTCAAAATTAATAACATTAATTTAAATTTATTAATCCAATTAATAAATTAATTCTGAAATTGGGATTCAATTATTAATTCAAAATTAATAAAAGATTTTTTTTTTATTATTATTACAGCCCCAAATGGGCATTTAATAAAATGCAGGCCCAGCCCCATTTATTAAATCAAATTCGCAGCCCATGGAAGTCCACAGCAGCAGCCCAAAACCAGGCCCAGCCTTTGAAAATTGCAGCCCAACAACTCCTCTTGGCCCAAAACCCAATTTTCAGCACAAGGGTTTGAGAAATGAATTTGCAGCAGCAACTGCCGCTTCCTTTCTCGTCACCATCAGCCACGCCGCCCATCAGCCCGTCGCCGCCGCGTACGAAGTGACGACGCCATCAGACGTCGCGCCTCCACGCCAGTCGCGGCTCGAAGCTGCGTCGGAGGGCGTCTTCAGCGGAGGAAAAGAAGCGGCGCCCTCGCCGCGAGCGCGCAGGTCCGCTGCGCGAGAAGACCACCGGTGCGACGCCTCTCGCCACCAACACGCCACCACGCCGTCATCTCCCACCACCGGACTCCAAGCCCGAGTCAGCGGGACTGTTAAAGAGGTGCAGCGGACGTTGGCTCGAAGCCACGACGCACCGCGACGCAGCCAGCGGTAGGTGGTCGGGCGCTGCTCACGGCGAGCCCCGAGCCACCGTCGCCGCCTCGTTCATCAAGGTGGTCGGCTTGGATCCGGTGAATGGCCCAGCAAAGTTTCGAATGTTGCCCAGCAACAAAATCCCAATTCCAAAACTTTTGATTTCAATTCCAATTTTAGCAAATCTTTTTCAAATTTTCAATTTCAAAATCGTCCAAGCAATTCCAGAAATCAGATTTTGAACATTCTTTAATTCCAAATTGAAATTTCATCAGCCCATAGTTAATTAGAACATAATTACAATTGTAAATCGAGCCCCGGGCTCTGATACCACTGTTGGTTATCCTTGACATCATCTAATGATACGCAGCGGAAAATACATTCAAGGATTAGATCTAGATTTACAAATGCATCATGTATAGAGATAGGCACACAACAATAAGAATAACTTACTCGTTGTGTGGTTAGCGTGCGTCTCGATTCTTGCCGTGAATCCACTACTAAGGTATCCACGTGTATGTCGATTCGATGCAGGAACTATTCCAAGTGCACGATTCAATCGTCGACAGCTAGGAAATCTCCGATTGAAACTATAGTGCTCTCTTAGTGTTTGCAAGCCAAAAGCTCTAAGCTAATGTTTTCGTATGTTTTCGTATATTATTCGTAAGACCAAGCTTCCTTATTTATAAGCGAAGAAGACAATTCTAAATTGTCTTGTCTTCCTTAGTCAACAATTACGACTAAGGAATTCACACTTGAGTCAACAATTACGACTAAGTAATTCACACTTGAACTGTCTTACTTAGCATTAGAATATATCAAATATATCCTAATCTAGTCCATAATATCTTTCAATCTCCCACTTGGACTAGCATTAGATTAAACACCAAGCACTAACTTTGCACTCTTAAGCGAATCAACAGTACACATAAAGTGTGACCCTTTAGGCCTCCATTATCGACGATAATCAAATTAAAGTCTACACAAAACTCCTAGACTGCGTTGTGTAGCGAACTCGATATATGAAGAACGTTTACGTGGATTCTGTAAACAAACCTTTATATGAAGTTTATGTAATATCCCTTCATTCACGAAGTAGAAAAATCGAAAAAGTGGGACACAAAGTAATTAAGACACCAAGTGTAGCATGTGATACTATAAGAAGGGAAAAAACTCATTAATACTATTAGACTTTTGGAGTTGAATGCTTTGGGCAGTAAAATATAAGGTGGAAAAAGGCAAAATGTAAATTAAACTTTCAAGATTTGTGCCAACAGTTTCTTGATTTTCCAGTGTGTTTGTGTAGACCATGGGGTGAGGATAGGAGTAAATTCAAGTTAACAAAGGAAATGGGATGTGAGAGCAGGGACGGATCTAAGAATTTAATTAGGACCGGACGAGATTTCATCGGATGTTCTTAATGAATTTTTAGTAAAAAAAATAGATCGGGCGACCGCCGAGATTTCATCAATATATATATATAGGTAATAAAAAAATTTGACCGGGCAACCACCGAGGCTTCCCGGCCTCTAGATCCGTCTCTGTGTGAGAGAGAGAAGCAGTGAAGATGAAAGCATTTAATGGGGTTTCTTCAATGGTGAAAGGACATACTCTGCATTCAATGAATAATCCCATTCTTTCCCTCTTTCTCTCACTCCACCTATACAGCAACCACATGACTGCACATTTTCTAGAGAGAGAAAGCATTGATGGGTGGGACAGAGATTCATGCAGGAGGGCAGGGGGTACGAGCTGTGGGAAAAAAATATCAATTAAGAGATACGTATGTTTTCTTGTGAAAGGTCATAAATTAGGAAAAAAAAAAAAAAAAATCTTGTTTCAGAGGTTTGAAACTTTGAAAAACCACTGTTGATTTTGCTTGTTTTAGATTGGGTGTGGGGAAAAAAACACAAACAGAGAGACATTGTTTGAAGAAGTCGAGAGAATTAAGATTTAGACAAAGTTGTCGTGTCTTGGAATGTGTGATTGACGATTCTATTCATGCACATGCATGTTTTCTGGCCTGCTTTTTTCCATATGCGACACCCTCTCTATTTCCCTTTCTGCGTAATTTACTGCCTCCACTCAAAATCATGAAAAATTTATTGGTTATCCTTGACATCATCTAATGATACGCAGCGGAAAATACATTCAAGGATTAGATCTAGATTTACAAATGCCTCCGTCTCACAAAAATACGAATATTTATAAACGTCATGAATTTTAAAAAACTACTCATATTAGATAAAAGTGTATTGTGAATGAAAAAGGATCCCACTTTATGAAAAATAGAGATAAAAAATAAAGGGTTTGTGGTGAGATAGTGTACCAAAATAGAAATGTTCATGTTTTTATGAGACGGAGAAAGTATTTCATTTTTTTCCATAAAAATTAAAATCAATGATCCTTATCAATTACATGCATTTTGTTTGTTTTTTTCAAATACTCTAAGGATCCAGATTTGATAATAGGATGTGATGAAAAATAAATACTTTGATCGATGGCAGTGTCGGTGCTACAGTGGTGATCGAAGGACAATTATGAAGTATTCAGTTTGATTTCTTCGCTCGCATTGCACATTTCACAGTAACTTTATTTTAATTTTTTTAAATTATTTTAAATTAGACTAATTTTGAATTGGACTTAATATAATACTCCCTCTATCCACGAAATTTATGTCACAATTTTCTTTTTTGTTATTTTCGTCCCTTTACAAAAAATATGTCATATTCATTTTTATGAGTAGGGTCCGCACCATTCTACTCACATTTAAAGTGGAACCCCTTACTCCACTACCAGCTTCACTCACATTTTATTAAAACATGTGTCAAAAGCAATGTGACATAAATTTTGTGTACAGATGGAATACAAAAAAAAAAAAAAAAAGAATTGGGCTTGCATTGAGCTGGAGCTAGGTTCCTTAATAGATCAACCCATATATGTATTTTCTTGAAATGTATAAAACGAAAAATGGGACTAACTTTTAGAACTTTTTAACATTCATGAATATGAATTTGCGATAGTAAATAGTAACTGATTTATGAAATCGGTACAGCATAATCCATTTTATAGCAATATTGTTCAAAATTCCACCTAAAAGATTATGATAGGTCACCATCTCAATATAATCATCGTCTATAAACTTTAAGAAATTCAGATCTTTTGAAAAATAAACAAAAGTTGAAGTCGTATTTTTCTTAATATAATCAATTAATCATCATCTGCGTAAGACATACATAGTACATATTTAGCTATAAACTACCATTTTCTTATGAGACTGAGGGTGTTTGGCTGAGCTTATAAGCTCCTCAAAACAGCTTATAAGCTCCTCATAAAAGTGTGTTTGACAAAATAAGTTCCCAAACAGCTTGTAAGCTCCAAAAATAAGCCCCCAAAAAATAAATTCATCTACCCCAACTTATTTTTTTATAATCTCATATGCAATAATCATTTTACAAATATTTTTCAACTATAATTTATTATTTTCATTATATATCATTTAAGTTTATTTTTCTTCGATTTTCTCTCTCTAACAAAAAATTCTCTCTAGCTTATAAGCTCAATTATCCAAACACTTTGACAACTTATAAGCTCTTAAAAATTATATCTTATAAGCTCTTTAAAATAAGCTTAACCAAACACCCTCTGAATATGATACCAAAATGAATGAATATTATAGTAATACAAAAACAGATAAATCTGAACTTACGTAAATTAACATGGAGAAACCAGAAAAGAAAATACTACCGATTAACAAAAATAACCACAGAATCTTTGTTAACAGAGACGAAGCAAATATTTTTTATTAGGATTTAAACATACAGAAAAGCAGATCTTGACATAGAGCTCAAACTTTTACGCAACATAAAAATAGCAAATAAGCAAGGCTCAAACGACTGGGCATCCAGTGGCAATATCATTCCAAATAAGACACGCCAAATGTCTTGCATCATCTGCCTCTATCACTAGGCAAATACAAGTCTTTCGAGACCAATAACACGACACGATTTCGAATAAATCCCCAACGGAATTTTGATCGAGTAAACCTCCGGGGTGGGGCAAATGTCGCTGCCATAGAAAGATGACGGAGGTGTTATTTCAGTTCAGGATCATGTAATTGAAATCAGGATATAACAGTTTACACTGAAAAGCAATCGTAAGAACATAAATGCACCAATAAGACTATGGCAAAGAGCAAGAACCCACCAGCATCAACTGTTAGAAAGTAAATAAATTATGCATAGGTTTGATTACTCACCAGCTTTACCACCTTCAACCATGAAAACGGATGCCACCACCACATATCACTGGCAGTATATACCTTGATCTATATGTGGAGGGATCTGCTTTATCTCTGTCCCTAGTTCTTGTTCAATTCTATACCTGAAAGTGAAAGGTGATGGAACATTTTAGAGAAAACCCTCTAAAAACATGACTAGGTAAACTTGTTCAAGGAAACCAAGAAATGATATCATACAAATTGAACCGATCCTCATATGTTATCAGATTCACAGCTAAACCAAGGTGCCCAAACCTTCCAGATCGACCAACCTGGCATATATGGCAAGAATTGCAATAAGAGAATCAATAAAGAACAGACTGGTAAAAATAAAACTAAAAGAAGCAACATACCCTGTGTAAATACGTTTCTGAATTCTTGGGGAAGTCAAAATTGATGACAACATTAACTGCTTGAATATCTATACCTCTTGTAAATAAGTCTACATACAGAAGGAAAAATAATCAATATTCTAAGCACAGGTGACAAGTGCTATTCAATAAAAAGATAGCATCAGCAATGAGATTAAATCAGCAGATGAAAGATAGTTACAGACCTATAACTAGTATTTTCACATGATTGGCAGAAGAATGGACAAAGGTAATCATGATTTCAGGAAAAACAAAATTCACTAAGAACAAGAATCCAGAATACTGAGGTCTAAGAAACAAACCAGT